>NW_024744839.1:6359908-6377408 GCF_018991925.1 Homarus americanus | reverse complement strand
GAGAGAGAATAAAAATAAAATCTCTCTCACGCCTTCTCTCTCTCTCTCTCTCTCTCTCTCTCTCTCTCTCTCTCTCTCTCTCTCTCTCTCTCTCTCCCCTCCACCCTCCCCACCAGCCAGTGACTTGAGACATCAGTTAAACAGTATCATGAAAATAATTAAGAAAACCTAACCTTTCAACCCCTGAGGAGAAGTGGTCATTAAACCATCTAATAATGAGGTGTAAGAGACGGACAGGCACTTCATTAAGGACTCATTACAACCAGGTGATAATAAGCTAACTCCCTTGTGTACTGAATGGCTTAGTATACAGTGTGTTGACTACCTACGAGTACTTAATACCTATAATACCTTCAAATGCTCGGTAATTTATAGCCTTCAGGTGACAATGTCTACTAATTATATTACCAGGTATAATTAGTGTTACATAGTGTCAAATAGTGTGAGGGTTAATGTCCTAATTGGAGTCTCACAGCTTAAATATTTAGCCTTCATGTGTTAGAGTTGGGTTGTATAGTGAGTGTGTTATTATTATTATTATTATTATTATTATTATTATTATTATTATTATTATTATTATTATTATTATTATTATTATTATTATTATTATTATTTTTGTTTGTTGTTGTTGTTTTAGTAATATTATACCATAAGTAGTTTGTGGTGCTATGAAAGAATCATGAGTCATTGCAGGAGATTAAATGGAAGTTGATCAGTTGAGGCAGTTTGATGGTGTCACTTAAGTACTGTACATTCACTACGTTGTTTACTGTATGTGTGTATGTCTGTGAAGTACAAACAGGGTCAAAAACACCCATCACAGTACACGAAAATAAATACACAGAAACACAACCAACTTCTGTACAAAACAATGTATTCCCCCAAACAACACATAAATCCACACTAAAACATACATACAAACGAACACAACTGCATACGGTTACATACAATTACTCATATCCACACACACACACACACACACACATAACATCCCCTCAGTACTTATTTTTCAGTAATAAATGGGTTTACACTTTGAAAGTTGGTTCAGATGAAACATGTTATTTCACTAATATAATTTTACCTTCAAACTTTTTCCCATAATGAGTTGTAACGGTGCAGGTATGTTTTTATGACCCTCGTTATGTGTGTCTATAAAAAAAGAGGGAGGAAATGTTGTGTTTATTATTTTTGGGGGAAATGGAATTATGGAGGGAGAAATTATTGTTTTTTTATATACGTCCTAAAAATTACTATGTTCATTTTTATTTCTGTGTTGAGTTTTTTTATCTTTAGTTTTTTTTATTATTAATCCTGTATGAAGTAATTTATTGATTTATTGTTATTGTTAACTTATTTATTCACTTGTGCCAAATGGCATCACTAAAATTGTGACCAAGTCTCAGGTTGCTGATCTGACTTTCTGCCTCATTTACACACAATTGCAGGGTCTCAATTGTTTCTCTTACTATTGACAACACAACATACATACAGGGATATTGTTTCTCACTCTTGATTTATTTTTTTCGTTTTTGTATTTATTTATGGTTATTATTATTAATTTTAGTATATTATTTATATTTTTTATTATTTTGTTATTAATTGTTATGAATTATTATAATAATAGTAATAGTTATTATTATTATTAGTAGTAGTATTATATTTTCGCTTCAGACCCATACATCAGTCCTTGCCACACGTGTAATGCCTTTCAGCAGCCATCTTCTCAAATTTAAGTTACTGTCCCTTTTTATTGGGTCTTTTAGATTATTAATTGCTGTTTTTGTTTGACCTATTTGTGTTATGGTTTCTTTCACACAACTACCATCACAGCTAATGTTACTTCCCAAATTCATACAATTCTCTACTAATTTTTGTTTTCTGTTCCCTGTTACCAACTATAATTTTTATTTTATGGTTCATTTTCAATTTGGAAACAACTATTACTTTCGACTTTACAGCATTAACTTTTAACCCATATTTTTCGCCTTTCTCCACTGATGTGTTTTTGTAACACTTCCTCACTATCAATCTTAATCTTTCCGTAGTTGTGTTTAGCGTCCAAGGCTTTGTTTTGCTCGGACATTACTCTCGGTAGCACACTGTCCGCAAGCACGAGGAGGCAATACGGCTGGACCTTCAGGTGACGATGATCCAACAGGAACGCCTTAAAATCATTAGTGCTGTTGGCAAGAGATGAAATTAATGAGAACGGATTGGCAATGAACTATGGGGCGTAGAGGTCGCTCATGCCTGACTCTGGATAAGAACCAACCCATCACCTGTGAAGTGAACTTGTGTGTTTAGCGACTATCCACGTCCAACTTACTGTATATACCCATCCCAGGTATTAAGAAGTGGTTCGCCCCGACACCACGACAAGGAAACACAAATCCGAGCACGAGATGGCGTTGTACCTGATGGGGGAGGGGGTGAGACTGTATATAACAATCACATAACACGATGGGTCTAAAATAATTGCTCTTTTTTTAGATAAATTCAAACGCAAAATAAACACCTCTGTAGTTTTGTGTTTTGTGTTTATGAATGTTGATGTTTTTTTTTTTCATGGGGTGATTTAATTACTTTATACAGGGAAAGTTGTAATGAGTTTGGTAGACTGTTGATACATCTATAAACACCATCTTTCTTTCTTTCTTTCTTTCTTTCTTTCTTTTTGTTTGCTTGTGTTTCTGGTTGCTTTTGCTTGTTTGTTTGTTTGTTTGTGTATTTTTTGTTTCATATTCTCTTTGTTTTTGCCCGTGTTTGTCTGTCTGTCTGTCTGTCTGTCTGTCTGTCTGTCTGTCTGTCTGTCTGTCTGTTTTACTCATTCTATTTTTTTTTTTACTTTTCCTTTCTTTCGTTTTCTGTTTGTCTACTTTATATATTTATCTGTCTTTGTTATTTTGTTTATCTTTCTGCCTGTATGTTTATCTGTGTTTGTTTATCTTTGTTTTGTCCTAATATTCACAACTTAACGTTAATTATAACCCTTAAGGTGTTTCCTATTGTTCAACTTCATCTAACAATTATTGGACAACGCCGTGGAAGTGTTGGCCACCAAGCGAGGTTTGTTTATTTAATTTTTTTTGGGTGCTTATACAAACTTGGTAACGCTGAAATGGTTTTGTTAAGTCATATGAAAGTTTACATTGAAAAAGTTAGGTGTTGTAAACTTATTCTAAGACAGAGAGAGAGAGAGAGAGAATTATGTAGTTAGTTATCGTATCCTGCAACCATCGTCGTCACCTTTGGAAAGTCGTCGCCACTTCCACCTTATTATCGTTCCCACTCGTCGTTCGTACCTGACTTAGGAGCCGTTGAGGAGTCATCTTTCAGGGACTTAGTGCCACTGAATTTATGATTTACAGATCTTGTAAAGGAGAGCAAGTGAAAGGGAAGGTCGTAATACGTTGACAATTTTGGGAAACTCTCATTGATGGCTGTATTAAACACACTACTTCAACATGATCTTTTGTGACAAACCCAAATAATTATTTTTTTTCCCTCTTAGTTCCTTCACGAGGGATAAAAAGTTTATACCATTAATAATGTGGTTAATATGAAGAAGATCCTTTCTACTGAAGCCATTAATATCTTTATTATGTGTCCAGACTCTGGTCGTTACGCTGGATCACCTCGTAATAAGAGACTCAATAACATAACCAAAGCTAAACACAAAAATAATATCACCCATAAATCACACCATAATAACACGAAAACAAATGACGATCAAATTTCTGTGTTATTTTGATGTTATTTTTGGGGGTGTAATTATTTTGTTTACATTGACTAGATAAGAGAATTTTTTTAATGATCAATTATATTCTCTATTAATGATACCTGGAGTGTCTTTACGATCACTGAGTGGGCTGGGGATTGGGTGGGTGGGTTGTGGGGTTGGGTGGGTGGGTTATGGGATAGATGGATGGACTGTGGGTTGGGTGGGTGGGTTGTGGGGTTAGGTGGGTGGGTTGTGGGGTTGGGTGGGTGGGTTGTAGGGTTGGGTGGGTGGGTTGTTGGGTCTATGGGTTGTGGGGTTGGGTAGACGGGATGTGGGTTGGGTGGTTGGATAATGAATTGGATGTATGGATTATGGAATGGGTTCATATTTTTAGTAGTGTTTAATCAGCATCACACCTGGCACATGGTCTTTAAACCTCTCATTAACCAATTTTTCTTCATCCCTATTTTCCTTCCCTTGAACACACACACACACACACACACACACACACACACACACACACACACACGAACCAAACGAAGAAAAACACTCTCGAACAATATTTCACTTTCAACCAGCCTAAAAGAATGAAAAAAAACGATGGTCGAGGGTCAACAGGTATGAAAAAAAGTCAACAGGTAATGGAAGAAGCGTGTTGTTTAATTACCTGTTGGAGGTACAGGTGAACCTTAATGCTTAATGCACGCCAACACTACCCTGGGGAGATACCATGGTGGGTGGGAGGGAGGCTGGAAGTGGGGAGGTTATGGCTGAGGGAAGTAAGGGGAAATTATGGTGGGGAGAAGGAAGTTATGGTGAGGAAGTTGGTCAAGCCAGAGAGGGTCGGTCCTTAGGAGGAGGGAGCTATAAGTTAAAATATATATAATGTATATGAGTAATATATGTTTCAATTGAAGTTATAATATTCTTGATAGTTATCGTTCACTAAATAATTTATATATTTCTAGCGTTTCCAATTTCATTTTTGTAATTGCTCGTTTAATTTTTCTTTTTTCATTAAATGATTTCGATTTGGTGGACACTTGTGGTGGTTCAGAGAGAGGCCCTTGGCGACTGGCAGTAATGGACTGTGTGGGCTGGACTTTAGACCAATAAAAATTAAAGAAAAACATTAATTGTAGTTTGGACTCCATTGTCGCTGCCATCTTCGTGAAGGAGGTGGAGTAGGAGGAGGAGGAGGAGGAGAAGGAGGAGGAGAAGGAGGAGGAGGGAGGAGGAGGAGAACAAAGGAAGGGTGTTGGTGGAGGAAGAGGAGGAGGTGGTTATGGAGGAGGAGGAGGAGGAGGGAAGATGGCTGTGGTGGTGTCTTAGATGAACACTCAGTCACTCTCTATGACGCATCATGCTGAGGCTTCTGGCGATGGACGTTGGGGCAAGGTTTCCTCAGTGTCTTTGAGAGGAGAGGCAAATTTTATGTATTTTTTAACTGCTTGCCTCCATGTAATCTGGGTTGAAATAGAAAATGATGAAATAATGTTGGTTCTCTCTCTCTCTCTCTCTCTCTCTCTCTCTCTCTCTCTCTCTCTCTCCTCTCTCCTATCACCTTTTCACGGTTTTACCCTCCCATATTTTTTTTTTCAGTTTTGGGAAAGTTCAACACCACTTTCTCTTCCGCCAAATTGACTTCTAATGTTTGGTGGAGTAACTTTCTTTTTCACATTCTTTCCGGTTCTATCTGTAGACTTCTCTAATTGCTTTCTTTTTTCTTTTTTCGGTATTTTTACCCTCTCTCTCCTCTCTCTCCTCTCTCTCTCTCTCTCTCTCTCTCTCTCTCTATCCTTGCAACTCCCTCTTTGCCACTTCCCCCCTCCTTCATCATCACCACCTTCTCTCCCCTCTCCTCCTACCATCACCACCATCCCCCTCCTCCACCATCCCCTCCCTCTCCTCCTACCATCACCACCATCCCTCCCTCTCCTCACCATCACCACCATCCTCCCTCTCTTCCTACCATCACCACCATCCCTCCTCTCCTCCTCATCACCATCCCTCCTCTCCTCCTACCATCACCACCGTCCCTCCCTCTCCTCACCATCACCACCATCCTCCCTCCTCCCTCTACCATCACCACCATCCCTCCTCCTCCTACCATCACCACCATCCTCCCTCTCCTCCTACCATCACCACCATCCCTCCCTCTCCTCCTACCATCACCACCATCCTTCTCCTCCTACCATCACCACCATCCTCCTCTCCTCCTACCATCACCACCATCCTCCTCTCCTCTACCATCACCACCATCCCTCCCTCTCTCCTACCATCACCACCATCCCTCCTCCTTCTACCATCACCACCATCCCTCCCTCTCTCCTACCATCACCACCATCCTCCCTCTCCTACCATCACCACCATCCTCCTCCTCTCCTCCTACCATCACCACCATCCCTCCTCTCCTCCTACCATCACCCCATCCCTCCCTCTCCTCCTACCATCACCACCATCCTCCCTCTACTCCTCACCATCACCACCATCCCTCCCTCTCCTCCTACCATCACCACCATCCCTCCCTCTCCTCCTACCATCACCACCATCCCTCCCTCTCCTCCTACCATCACCACCATCCTCCCCTCTCCTCCTACCATCACCACCATCCTCCCTCCCTCCTACCATCACCACCATCCTCCTCTCCTCCTACCATCACCACCATCCTCCCTCTCCTCCTACCATCACCACCACCCTCCCTCTCCTCTACCATCACCACCTTCTCTCCCCCTCTCCTCCTACCATCACCACCATCCCTCCCTCTCCTCTACCATCACCACCACCCCTCCTCTCCTCCTACCATCACCACCTTCTCCCCCTCTCCTCCTCTCATCACCACCACCCCTCCTCTCCTCTACCATCACCACCTTCTCTCCTCCTCCTCCCATCACCACCATCCCTCCCTCTCCTCCTACCATCACCACCATCCTCCTCTCTCCTCACCACCATCCCTCCCTCTCCTCCTACCATCCACCATCCTTCCTCCTCCTCCTACCATCACCACCACCCCTCCCTCTCCTCCTACCATCATCACCATCCCTCCCTCTCCTCCTACCATCACCACCATCCCTCCTCTTCTCCTACCATCACCTTCCTCCTCTCTCCTACCATCACCACCATCCCTCCCTCTCTCCTCCATCACCACCATCCCTCCCTCTCCTCCTCATCACCACCATCCCTCCTCCTCCTACCATCACCACCATCCTCCTCTCCTCCTCATCACCACCATCCTCCCTCTCTCCTACCATCACCACCATCCTCCCTCTCCTCCTCTCATCACCACCATCCTCCCTCTCCTCCTACCATCACCACCATCCCTCCTCTCCTCCTACCATCACCACCATCCCTCCCTCTCTCCTACCATCACCACCATCCCTCCCTCTACTCCTACCATCACTACCATCCCTCCTCCTCCCTACCATCACCATCCTCCTCTCCTCCTACCATCACCACCATCCTCCCTCTCCTCCTACCATCACCACCATCCTCCTCTCCTCCTACCATCACCATCCCTCACTCTCCCTACCATCCTCACCATCCTCCTTCTCCTCCTACCATCACCACCATCCCTCCCTCTCCTCCCTACCATCACCACCATCCTCCCTCTCCTCCTACCATCACCACCATCCCTCCCTCTCCTCCTACCATCACCACCATCCCTCCCTCTCCTCCTACCATCATCACCATTCCTCCCTCCTCCTACCATCACCACCATCCCTCCCTCTCCTCCTACCATCACCACCATCCCTCCCTCTCCTCCTACCATCACCACCATCCTCCTTCTCCTCTACCATCACCACCATCCCTCCTCTCCTCTACCATCACCACCATCCTCACTCTTCTCCTACCATCACCACCATCCTCCTCTCCTCCTACCATCACCCACCATCCTCCCTCTCTCCTACCATCCTACCATCCTCCTCTCCCCATCACCACCATCCCTCCTCTCTACCATCACCCCCTCCTCCTCCTCCATCACCACCATCCTCCCTCTCCTCCTCACCATCACCACCATCCCTCCCTCTCCTCCTACCATCACCACCATCCCTCCCTCTCCTCCTACCATCACCACCATCCCTCCACTCTCTCATCACCACCATCCCTCCCTCTCCTCCTACCATCACCACCATCCTCTTCTCCTACCATCACCACCATCCCTCCCTCTCCTCCTACCATCACCACCATCCCTCCCTCTCCTCCTACCATCACCACCATCCCTCCCTCTACTCCTACCATCACCACCATCCCTCCTCTCCTCCTACCATCACCACCATCCCTCCTCTCCTTCTACCATCCTCCATCCCTCCTTCTCCTACCATCACCACCATCCTCCCTCTCTCCCTACCATCACTCCCTCCCTCTCCTCCTACCATCACCACCATCCCTCCTTCTCTACCATCTCACCATCCCTCCTCTCCTCCTACCATCACCACCATCCCTCCTCTCCTCCTACCATCACCACCATCCCTCTCTCCTCCTACCATCACCACCATCCCCTTCTCTACCATCACCACCATCCTCCTCTCTCCCCATCACCACCATCCTCCTCTCCTCCTACCATCACCACCATCCTCCTTCTCTCCCTACCATCACCACCATCCTCCCTCTCCTCCTACCATCACCACCATCCTCCTCTCCTCCTCTCCACCATCCCTCCTCTCTCTCTCATCACCACCATCCCTCCCTCTCCTCCTACCATCACCACCATCCTCCCTCTCCTACCATCACCCCCCCCTCCCCCTCCATCCCACCATCCCTCCCTCTCCTCCTACCATCACCACCATCCCTCCCTCTCTCCTACCATCACCACCATCCCTCCCTCCTCCTACCATCACCACCATCCCTCCCTCTCCTCCTACCATCACCACCATCCCTCCTCTCCTCCTACCATCATCACCATCCTCCCTCTACTCCTACCATCACCCACCATCCTCCTCTTCTCCTACCATCACCACCATCCTCCTCTCCTCCTACCATCACCACCATCCCTCCCTCTCCTTCATCACCACCATCCTCCCTCTCCTCCTACCATCACCACCATCCCTCCCTCTCCTCCTACCATCACCACCATCCCTCCTCTCCTCCTACCATCACCACCATCCCTCCTCTCTTCCTACCATCACCACCTCCCTCCCTCTCCTCCTACCATCACCATCCCTCCCTCTCCTACCACCATCACCACCATCCCTCCCTCTCCTCCTACCATCCACCTCCTCCCTCCCTACCATCACCACCATCCCTCCTCCTCCTACCATCCCACCATCCCCTCTCCCCTCATCACCACCTCCTCCTCTCCTTACCATCACCACCATCCCTCCCCTCCTCCTACCATCACCACTGTCCTCCTCCTCCACCATCCCACCATCCCTCCTCTCTCCTACCATCACCACCATCCCTCCCTCTCCTCCCTACCATCACCACCATCCCTCCTCCTCTCATCACCCATCCCTCCCTCTCTACCATCACCACCATCCCTCCTCTCCTCCTACCATCACCACCATCCTCCCTCTCCTCCTACCATCACCACCATTCCTCCCTCTACTCCTACCATCACCACCATCCTCCCTCTACTCCTACCATCACCACCATCCTCCCTCTCTCCTACCATCACCACCATCCCTCCCTCTACTTCTACCATCACCACCATCCCTCCCTCTCCACCATCACCACCATCCCTCCCTCTACTCACCATCACCACCATCCCTCCTCTCTCTACCATCACCACCATCCTCCCTCTCCTCCTACCATCACCACCATCCCTCCCTCTCTTACCATCACCCCATCCCTCCCTCTCCCTACCATCACCACATCCCTCCCTCTACTCCCTACCACTCCACCACCATCCCTCCCTCTCCTCCTACCATCACCACCGTCCCTCCTCCCTATACCATCCCCACCATCCCTCCCTCTCCTCCTACCATCACCACTCCTCCCCCTCCTCCACCACCATCCCTCCCTCTCTCCCTACCATCACCACCATCCCTCCCTCTCCTCCCACCATCACCACCATCCCTCCCTCTCCTCCTACCATCACCACCATCCCTCCCCTCTCCCTACCATCACCACCATCCCTCCCCTCTCCTCCTACCATCACCACCATCCTCCCTCTCCCTCCCACCATCACCACCCATTCCTCCCCTCTCTACCATCACCCATCCCTCCTCTCCTCCTACCATCACCACCCCCCCCTCTCACCACCATCCTCCTCTCTCCTCTCCACCATCCCTCCTCTCCTACCATCACCCACCATCCCTCCTCTCCTCCTACCATCACCACCATCCCTCCCCTCTCTCCTACCATCACCACCATCCCATCACCACCATCCCTCCCTCTCCTCCTACCATCACCACCATCCCTCCCTCTCCTCCTACCACACCATCCCTCCCTCTCCCTACCATCCACCACCATCCCTCCCTCTCCTCCTACATCCCCACCACCTCCCCCCACACCCCCTCCCTACCATCACCACCATCCCTCCCCTCTCCTACCATCTTTCCATCCCTCCCTCTACTCCTACCATCCCACCATCCCTCCCTCTCCTACCATCACCACCATCCCTCCCTCTCTCCTACCTCACCACCATCCCTCCCTCTCCTCCTACCATCACCACCATCCCTCCCCTCTCCCTATTACCATCTCCACCATCCCTCCCTCTCCTCCTACCATCACCACTGTCCTTCCCTCCTCTCCTACCATCACCACCATCCCTCCCTCTTCTCCTACCATCACCACCATCCCTCCTCTCCTCCTACCATCACCACCATCCTCCCTCCTCCTACCATCACACCATCCCTCCCTCTCCTACCATCCCACCCCTCATCCCTCCCTCTCCCCTCCCTACCATCACACCATCCCTCCCTCTCCTCCTACCATCACCACCATCCCTCCCTCTCTCCTACCATCACCACCATCCCTCCCCTCTCCTCCTACCATCACCACCATCCCTCCCTCTCTCCCTACCATCACCACCATCCCTCCCCTCTCTCCTACCATCACCACCATCCCCTCCCCTCTCCCTACCATCACCACCATCCCCACCTCCCTCTCTCCCCACCATCCCCATCCCTCCCTCTCCCCTCTCCACCACCATCCCTCCCCTCACCTCCTACCATCACCACCATCCCTCCCTCTCCTCCTACCATCCATCCCTCCCTCTCCCCTCCCTCATCACCATCCCTCCCCTCTCCTACCACACCACCATCCCTCCCCCTCCTCCTACTCACCTCCTCCCCTCTCCTACCATCACCCTGTCCCTCCCCTCCTACCATCACCCCCATCCCTCCCTCTCTACCATCACCACCATCTCCCTCTCTCCTACCATCACCACCATCCCACCCTCTCCTACCATCACCACCATCCCTCTCTCCTACCATCACCGTCCCTCCCTCTCCTCCTACCATCCCACCATCCCTCCCTCTCCTACCATCACCACCATCCTCCCTCCCCACCATCCACCCCCCTCCCTCCCCCCCCTCCCTCCTCTCATCCACTCCCCCCTTCCCATCCCCTCCCCTCCTCCTACCATCACCACCATCCCTCCCTCTCTCTACCCACCCCTCCCTCTCCCCTACCATCCACCACCATCCCTCCCTCTCCTCCTACCATCACCACCATCCTCTCTCCTCCCTACCATCATCCCACCCTCCCTCCCCCTCCTCCTACCATCACCACCATCCCCTCCCTCTCCTCCCTACCATCACCACCATCCCTCCCTCCTCCTACCATCACCACCATCCCTCCTCTCCTCCTACCATCCCACCACCCCTCCCTCTCCTCCTCCATCACCACCATCCTCCCTCCTCCACCTCCACCTCCCTCCTCTCCTCCCTACCACCACCTCCCTCCCTCCTCCTCCCACCACCTCCCTCTCCTCCCCACCACCACCATCCCTCCCTCTCCTCCTACCATCACCACCATCCCTCCCTCTCCTCCCCTACCATCACCACCATCCCCTCCCTCTCCTCCTACCATCACCCACCATCCCTCCCTCTCCCTCCCTGCCCTCCACATCCTCCCCTCCTCCACCTCCCCACCATCCCTCCTCTCCCTCCTACCATCACCACATCCCCCCCCCTCCCTACCATCCCACCTGTCCCTCCCCCCCTCCACCATCACCACCATCCCCCTCCCTCCTACCATCCCTCCCTCCCTCCCCTCCCCACCATCCCTCCCTCTCCTCCTACCATCACCACCATCCTCCCTCTCCTCCCTACCATCCACCACCATCCCTCCCTCTCCTCCCCACCATCACCATCCCTCCCTCTCCTCCTACCATCACCACCACCCCTCCTCTCCTCCTACCATCACCATCCTCCCTCCTCCTACCTCACCCACCATCCTCCCTCTCCCTACATCACCACCATCCCTCCCTCTCCCTACCATCCACCACCATCCCCTCCCTCTACTCCTACCATCACCACCATCCCTCCTCTCCTCCTACCATCACCCACCATCCCTCCCTCTCCTCCTACCATCCACCCACCATCCCTCCTCTCCCTACCATCACCCACCATCCCTCCCTCTCCTCCTACCATCACCCACCATCCCTCCCCTCTCCTCCCCTCCCACCCACCATCCCTCCCTCTCTCCTCCATCACCACCATCCCTCCTCTCCTCCTACCATCACCACCATCCTCCCTCTCCTCCTACCATCACCACCATCCCTCCTCTCCTCCTACCATCCCACCCTTCCTCCCTCTCCTCCTACCATCACCATCTCCCCCTCCCACCCACCATCCCTCCCTCTCCTCCTCACCACCATCCCCCCTCTCCTCCCTCCACACCACCATCCCCTCCCTCCTACTCCTACCATCACCACCATCCCTCCCTCTCCTCCTACCACCACCACCATCCCTCCCCTCACCAACACCTTGAAAGCTTTAACTGTGATCAACCGTCCGTATCATTTCTCGTCTCCTCCAAAAATCTCCTCTCGTCTCCCTGGCCATATTTCCTAGTATCTCTAACGTACGAGAGACACTTAGGTGATCGTCAAGAGTGTCTAGGTAGCGTGTGAGTCCTCGTAGGTAGGCAAGTTTTTGGGTTTCATCTCAGGGGGAGGCTTTCAGGATGTTGTCATGTGTTGGTCGTATGTTGTGGTTGTGGGGTTGAAAGGATCTGGCAACGCTTCTACTTACCCTCCCTTCCTTCCTTCCTTCCTTCCTTCCTTCCTTCCTTCCTTCCTCCGTGATGTTTCTCCTCTTTCCTTATACGACTTTACTAACTTATATTATGATGCACTTATCTTGTTGTTGTTGTTGTTAGATCCTCCCCCCCTCTCTCTCTCTCTCTCTCTCTCTCTCTCTCTCTCTCTCTCTATTATTCAGTTCCTTCGCTCCATCTCTCTCTTTCTTAATATTTCTCAGGTGCCTCTCTCTCTCTCTCTCTCTCTCTCTCTCTCTCTCTCTCTCTCTCTCTCTCACCGTATACTGATATTAACTCGTTCTCTCCTTATGTACAGTATATATTAATCATGGTGAAGCTTTATTATATTACATAGTTTATAATTCATGTTCCTTTACCTTTCACAACCTGAGGACTTTGTACAGGTATCAGGTAAGGGTTCACTGCCCTTGTCATAAAGTCAACATCAGTACGGAGGATCAATTTCGTCTGGCGTTCACCTTCACCTTAACAATAACGCGGTTATGGAATCTAGTCTAGACGATCGATCACCAGACTTCTTCCCTTATAGGCGTTCATTGTTGGTAAGGACTTTCGTTCATTTTGATATTACGGGTTTGTAGATAGTTCGCCTGCCGTACGTCCACCAGCCTGCATTTAAAACACAACGATAATAAACAACAAACACCAATATGAATCACCAAAGTCAGTTTTATTTGTTTGGTTTATTCTTTCGCTTTGTTTCTATTATTAACAGTTTATTGAGAGAACATGGCAGCCAGAGATCTGAACATTAACAATATTTCCTCTAATATTTCATGGAAACCACACATCCTCAACATTGCTAAAGCTGCCTCCCGAATGCTGGGAATGCTGTACAGATGCCGTAGCTACTTCACTCCTGAGCAGTTGCTTCAAGTATATAAGGGATTCATTCGTCTAACTTGGAGTACTGCTCCCATATCTGGGGGTGGTTCTTCTTCTGTCCAACTGTTAGATAAGGTGGAATCAAAGGCATTTCGTCTTATTAACTCTCCTCCTTTGGTTGATAATCTCTCTTCCCTTTCTCTTCGCTGCAATGTTGCTTCACTCTCTCTTTTTTATAGGTACTTTAACGGGCAATGTTCGGTAGATTTGGCATCCTGTGTACCGCCGGCAAGGCCGTGGGCTCATAACACTCGTCTTGCCCGCGGTGTCCACCGTTTCTCTATGGCTGTCGGTTACACTAGAATAACCCGTTATAGCACATCCTTCTTTCCTCACACAGCCAAACTGTGGAATGTTCTGCCTTCTTCAAAAACCTGGTTTTCCGGCATCTTCGTGGTGTAGATTAACAAAATCTTTTATTTTCTATTCTTAATTTTTTTTTTACTCTTATTTTTTCGCCCCCTTGGCCCCGTTGTGGGTCGATGACCTGTGCCCAGGTAGGTTCTTCCGCGTAAAAAAATATACAGTATATGTGGAGTGAATCACTTGATTGAAAAGTAATATACAAGTGAAATAAGTGGTACAAATGTAATTCATAAAATATAACAGGTATTCAACACAGTTACAGTACAAAAGTGAAATTGGCTGGGATTGAACACACTGGTTAACTACGAGTTGTTAATAATTTTTACAATGGATGAGACTGGGCTGTTCTTATAACGACCAGTACGTGCTCGTATGGGCTGGATGCGGTTATAGTGACGAACATCAATTCTCCGACGACAGATTTCGGGTTGGACCAGGAGACTGTGACAAGGATGTTGTAGAAACTTCTCCCTAAGCTGACAGATGAGGTCGTGGTGATGATCAGAGAAAGCTGAGAGGATCAACGCACTGGAGTACGAGGGGGGAGAGAATAACTTTACACACCCTCTTCTGCACTCTATCTGGGAGTCCTCGCTGTGTGGCTTAAGGAGGAAGGCCAGGCCGGGGAAACATAAATGAGCTTAGGAAGTATGAATGTTGAGAAGGCACTCAAGAGCTCAGGTGCGGGAACTCCGAGAGACTTGAAACGACGGAGGAAGTGGAGATGAAAGTTGGAGGACTTGACAACTGCACTGCCGTGTGCTTTCTAATTTAGTTTGTTATCTATAGTGACACCGGGGAACTTGGTGGAGCTCACAACCTGGGGTGTGTTGGGGCCCAGTGTGATGGAGGGCAGTGGGACAACGTCGGAGAGATTGGTGTGCATGACCATGGTCTTGGTATGGTTGATGGTGATAAGGTTGGTGGTGGCCCAATTTTGGAGACCAGTATATTCTGGAAGGCACTGTAGTCGATAACAGAGTTGTTGACATTCATTGGTGGAGTCGTCGACATATTTTCAGCGAACGGGAGTTTCTCGCTTGGCTGAGGGATGCATTGATGATGGAGCAGAGTGGTTTAGCTAGTTTCGGGGAGAACTCCTTGTAGAGCCTCATTGGTAAGTAAATGTTAGTGGTAGAGCACTTGATTCTGAGTTTGCCCAGTCGCCTTACAATTTCAAATTCTTGCACTAAGTCAGTGGGGAGGAGCCTGGTAGGTAAGCAGGGAAACAGATTGTGTCAAGCTGGGGGAGCGTCTGACATATACTGTAGTTGCGAAATGGTTCTGCTTCAGGTGCTGCAGCTTGGTTGGGAAATAAGACTTCTTTTCAGAGTGTATTCTGCATTTGACTTTGTAGGGAAGAATTTAATTTGAATTTTGCCGCGGACAGCAGCTAGTTTATTGTACACCGCATACTCATCGTGTTAGCGGCAACGCAAAAAAGGATTACAGAGTAGAGGCAACAAGGGGTGTTTATCAGATTACAGTGGTCAAGATATTATGGTATTGAATGTTACAGAGTATTTACAGCACATTGTTTGTTTAAATCAGTACATATAATTTTGATTAGGTACTAGATATGAAGTGTGAATGCAGCTTTAGCATATCAGCTATCTTACCATCAGAGATAAAGTGTTGTGCCATTGCAAACACAGTGTGCGTGGATCTATCCCTAAGAGGTTCTATTTTTTCACAGCCTGAAACGTAGTGTTGGAGTGTATGGCCATATTTCTGGCCACACACCTTACATTTAGTTTCTTCTCATCTACCTGTGGGCCATACTGCCAGAGGTACTTTTATCCTAATATTAGTCTCGCGGTTACAACATCTTAAAATCTAGTGATCTTGTTACTTGCTCCATCCACATGTTTTACTTGATAATCTCGTCATGATAAACAATGGATTAACTTGTCTACTTGCTTCAAATTCATCAAAAAGTTCTTTTCTGATTTTAGTTTTTATGGTTCTGTTTGACACTCCTAGATTATATTCAACATTGTCTTCGTTGGACGCGAGTTTAGCTAAGGCATCAACCCTATCATGTTTACTAATGCCTGTGTGAGAGGGGATCCACAGCAACTCGATCCTGATACCCCTGTCAACAAAACACTTTTGCTTGTGTCTTCAGAGACAAGCGGGTGACAATCTGAGTTTAGGGCATCAAGAGCAAGTAGTGAGGATAAGGAGTCAGTGGCAGTGCTTTCAACAAGTTTCAGGGCTGTGAGTATAGCAAGTAGTTCAGTTTGTAGAGTGGATGCCCAGTTACTAATTCTAGCTCCTTCCTCAAGTCTAGAACATTACCGTTAGGCTGAGTCACAATAATAGCACTTCCAGCCTTCCTACAGATAGTGTTAAGTGTTAAGAGAGCCGTCAGTGTAGATGGTCTGTAAGAAGTTATTTTCAGTCCGTAGGTTATGTATGTGTTCAAGAGCTCTCACTCTGGTGGTGTGTTGGAAATAATGATTGTGTGTAGTCAGTCGTTTAGGCGGGTACGAGGGTACGGCGCCAAGGCTTCCGCTACCACCAGCTCAAGGTAAGAACGATTAATGCTACTGTTGTGTTCTTGACGTAATGCTTAAGATCATTGGTTCTGCCTTAATTGCTCCTGTAAGATTAGTGTGAATTAATCATATAGGTGTGTGTGTGTGGGGGGGGACGGCAGGTAATCTCAACTAGATTTTTCCTTTTCTTTTTCCAGGTAAGTGTGAATTAAAATAGCTCCTTGAGGGACAATTAACACACCATATCTCAGGTACGTCCAAGTTATCTTATTTATTGCTTATCGTTTTATTCATCAACTAAGTCTAGAGTCCTTCTCGTCCTACAACAGTTTTAAAGGAATATTATGCTTTTCCTCTCCATCTTTGAGGACGTTGGTATGCTTCCCTTCTCAATGCGTTGCCCCCACTCGTTCACGCGGACCCACTCCTTATACTCACACCGTCTCTGTGGTCCCGTCTCTGTCTATATGAAAGTTTCCCCTTCCCTTCCCTCACGCCGTCTATTTCCCCCTTCCACCTCCTTCCCGTCAGAGCTTCACCTCCTCCATTCATGTGGGTACAGTGATCATAGAGGCATCCGTGTCTCTCCTGGAAAGTTTTTGCTACACTGAGACAAATGACCCTCATCATGCTGTCATGGTTTCATTATCCTGCTTTACAGGTTATTAGCTAATCTGCTTCGTGTTTTGGGGGCGTCGTGTCCTCTCTATCAGTTGTTGATTTATCAAGCAGATCCCAGCTCTAATTGGAAACAACCTAACCTAACCATTTGGATTGAAATAAGTACTATTTCCTATGGATCCCAATTTTAATGGACTCCACCCATAATGCTCAGGACAGGCAATGCCTCAGGGGCGAT
>NW_024744839.1:6334908-6354908 GCF_018991925.1 Homarus americanus | reverse complement strand
TAAGAGTGTAAGCTTAAAGACGAGAGAAAGAAGGAAGACAGATAAATCGATAGATAGATAGATAGACAATGAAATAAAAGAGAGAAAGAGATGAGAGAGAGAGAGAGAGAGAGAGAGAGAGAGAGAGAGATTATGATATAGGTAAACAGACAAAAATATACACGTAAAGACAAACAGACAAACATACAAAACAGACAGACAGACAGACAGACAGACAGACAGACAGACAGACAGACAAACAGACAGACAGCACATTCACCAGGTCCTATCTTGACCCTCTGTACAGAACACCACAACACTTCATCATTGTTCTGTGGACATGTTGTTTGACTTCGCAATTTTGTTGGATATTAAGGAACTGCCCCCGTGGTCTGTGTAACCTAACCTAACCTAAGCTAACCCAAGTGATAGTGAGCGTGATAGTGGGCGTGATAGTGGGCGTGATTGTGGGCGTAATACGATTATTTCCTAACAGAGGATATATGAAAGGGAGGGATGAACGGATGTTATTCCCGGATGCTCGAGGATAAATCGTGTTCTCGACTTTCACACACCCACACACACACACACACACACACACACACACACACACACACACACACACACACACACACACACACACACTCACTGGATATATATATTTGAACTCATGTTTTTTTTGTCAGTAACACGATCAAAGGGTAATTGTAGCTGGTGAAGCGACACCCAAATATTTTACATTTAGGTTCATAACAACGGGTTAGATTAAATATTATGAGTGTCTCTACCCGAGGCAGTATTGTTTTTGTTGGTAATGTTATTGTTTATGATATTGTTGTTGTTCTTAGTAGTGCAATTTTTTGTTTATGGTGTTATTATTATTGTTATTTTTGCGGTGTTATTACTGTTCTTATTATCGTCGTTACTTTTGTTATTGTTATTATTATTATTTCTGTTGTTATTATCGTCGTTACTTTTGTTATTATTATTATTATTATTATTATTATTATTATTATTATTATTATTATTATTATTATTATTATTATTATTATTATTATTATTGTTATTATTATTATTTCTGTTGTTATTATCGTCGTTACTTTTGTTATTATTATTATTATTATTATTATTATTATTATTATTATTATTATTATTATCTAGGTTAGGTTAGGTTAATTTTACCTAAGCTAGGGGAGCTATATCTTTCACGTGATCCCAAGCTTCTTCAGGAAGTTAGAGGCAGCAAAGATGTGTGTGAATGGTGGTTCCTCCAGCATATTGTCTCCAGGGAGCGGCGGTGAGGGTGGGGAGGGTGGGGGGGTCAAAGGTCGTGGAAAGTCTGGGGAAGAAATGAGAATTAATTTACTGAAATGATTAGGTGATCCAGTATATAGATTCTCTGGGGAAATTACCATTCTGTTTGTTGTAAAGAAGATGATTGGTGAGAGGAACTGGTTAGTGGGTTCAAATGTTTATCTCTAGTTAATAAATGTACGAATTACTTGACGTTATGCAAGTCATCATCATCATCATCATCATCATCATTATTATTATTATTATTATTATTATTATTATTATTATTATTATTATTATTATTATTATTATTATTATTATTATTATTATTATTATACTTGTTTCCTGCTTGTGTTATGTAAGATAAGATTAAATATCGGTCACATTGATTCACTACATCTGTCATTCTGGTTTCACCGGCTTCCAACCCATGATCATTAAAATGTGGCCGAGTGAACACAGCACTTGCCTCATGTCATAAGAGTCGTTGGTTCGATCACGAGGCACCCATGATCCACCTAAGTACGAACGAGTACCTTGGGAAGTAAAGGCGGTCTATTGCAGTGGTGGCTATAGTGTCTCCCTGTGTAGTGCAGATATACTGTGTGCTGTGTCCCCACTACCCCTGATGAGACATGTGAGGCCCACACTCACGTCAACCACGGAACATTGACGCGTTCATGGAGAGCATGTAAAGTGTGCGTGTGTGTGTGAGGCGTGCGTCAACCTTCACTATCTCCCTCACACGCACACACACACAGACACTCGCGCGCAAGAATACACACTAGAAAGAGTATGGAGAAAAAAAGAGACAAAAAAAATGAAGATCGGAAGAGAGAGAGAGAGAGAGAGAGAGAGAGAGAGAGAGAGAGAAAACACCCAATAAACGAAAAATAACGAAAAAGAACAAACAAATAATATTTCACCACACGCAAAATTTAGGTTAAAAACATAGAACCATCATCGTGTGTTGCCAGAAAAGGAAAAAAAAAAATATCCCCAAATAACTTATAGGTAATTAAGATGTTAATGAAGCATAAATAATAATAATAATAATAATACGCAGAATTTTGTTAGGGATTCATAAATTAATTAAAGACGCCCTTGATCTGTAATTTGTGCTCGCTAGATGTTATTTAGGACGAATATATTATGTAGTTACCGTGGCTGAGGAAACCAGAAAAATACGAGGGGGTGGGAGGGGGAAGGGGAGAGAGTATAGGGGAGGAGGAAGGGAAGGGTGGAGGGGAGAGAGGTGGGGGAGAGAAGGGAGAGGAAGGGAGAGAAGGGTGGTAGTCAAGAGTAAATGGATAAACATTATTTTTATGGTGTGTGTGTGTGTGTGTGTGTGTGTGTGTGTGTGTGTGTGTTTTGGAATTATAAATAGGAAATGAAAAAAAATTAATTGCATGAGAGGGAATATTAATTTATTCATAAGGGGATTGTCTGTCCATCTGTCTGTCTGTCTGTCTGTCTGTCTTTCTGTCCATCTGTCTGTCTGTCTGTCTGTAATCGATGCTCTAATCCATAATTATCCGGAGTCTAATCTTCTTTCTGTTCTTATAAACCATAACTAATCACCACAATTTACACACCTCTCTCTCTCATCCCCTAACCCTTTTATCTTTCTATTCCTTCCTCTCCCCTCATCTCCTTTTTTTCTTCTTACCTCCCGTCCCATCTCCCTCCCATCCCCACCCACCCACCCCTCCCCTCTCTTTCCATTCCCTCTTACTCCATTTCTATCCTTCCTCATCTTGCATTTCCTCCCTTACCCCTCCCCTCTTCCCTATCCACTTTCCCCATCTCCTTTTCTGATTTCCATTCTCTCCTATTTCCTCTTCTCCTCCCCCTTCACCCTCTCTTCTATTCCTTTTTCACTTCCCAGAATTCCTACAGTTCCTTTCACTTTCTCTTCCCCGTCCATCATCTTTATCACCCCTTCCCTAAACATTCCTTTACTCTATCCCCTCCCTCCATCCCTTCCTCTTTATCTCTTCTTGATCTCCCTCATTCCCCTTTTCCCTATTCCCTCCTCCCAATTCCTTCTTCTGTATCCCTCCCTCCTTCCTTCCCTCCCTTCTTTTCTCCCTCCCTCCCTCCCTCTTTCCCCTATCACACCTATCCGTGTCAGGGTCAGGTAAGGGCCCTGAGGGAGATAAGGGAGGCAAGACATCTCCTCCAGAAGGTTCGCCTGTAGAGTACCTGTCCACGCCTTCAGTAGACCTCACCTGTTGGCTACATAATTAACCTGGTCCTCTGCGCCCTACACCTGAATTCTCTCAAAGTCTTACGTTATAATGACCATCTGACTGACTTACACACCAATTGACTGACTGACTGACTGACTTGACAGACTGACTCGATTGACTGACTTGATTGACTGACTGATTTACTGCCTGACTATCTGGGTATTTGACTGACTGACTGACTGACTGACTGACTTGATTAACTGACTTGATTGACTGACTGATTTACTGACTGACTATCTGGGTATTTGACTGACTGACTGACTGACTGACTTGTTGATCAACGTGACTGACTGACTACTTAGAAAACGAGAGATAAGATTTTAGGACAAGGAAACAGTATATGAAAAAATACCACAATTTTTTCTATGATGTGAAACAAAAATTGAAAAATAAATTTTTATTTTTATTTTTTATCTGAAATAGGTTTGTAATGCCTGTATTACAGTCATGTTAAATATTTACATGACAATTTCTCCACTGTCTTGATATACATTGATCTCTGTTTGTTTGTTTGTCTGTTTGTCTTTCTCTGTATTTGTCTGTCTGTCTGTCTGTCTGTCTGGTGCAAGCTTTCTCCCATTACAACACTGGGTGGAACAATACTAACTCTCTTTATTCGCAGCCATTTACACTAACTACTGCAACAAGTGTAATATACTATGGTTTCCCCTTCCTACACACACACACACACGCGCGCGCGCGCGCATGCACACACACACACACACACACACCTAGCTGTGACATTATGATGTAGTGAGGTGGCAGATTTTACATTTGCCCCACGAGGGGGTTAGTTTGTTGGGAACCCCCTTGCATCCTGTACAAGGTGAAGCTCAAAAGTGGTTCCAGCATCCAACAGGGAAGCATGTGGAGTTCATGTTTACCTTCCTGACTCAAGCATTAAGGACGCAACTACCTGAAGGGCCATGGGTTTTGTCAGCAAGTTACACATAGTGACAGGAGGATGAGTGTGTGGGGAAAGAACTCCCGGTACAATTCATCTGTTTATGGCAAAGCGTGGCAGGTCCCTAATAATGTCAAGTGCCAGGCCTGTCTCTAGGAGGAGAGATATCTGGTCAGGGAGGACTAGGTGTTGGTGACGGCTGGGGACCTGTAGGGGGAGGTCATAGGGCAAGTGAGGATGTAGTGAGAGACTTTACAAATAGTGCGTCCAGTCTCAAGGTCTTCAATGTACTCCCATGAGTACCTGTACAGTACACTAGGCGCAGTCTCGTGTACACAATCTGCTGGGCCCGAGTAGGAGGTTGATACTCCTTGTAGTGGCGACTGTCGTCATCGGTTACTGCGTCAGGTGTGTCCAGTGTTCGTCGAATGCCTCTCGTTGTGCGGCGTGTATGCGAGATTTGAGATGGTTGAGGCATCAGTGCCTTATTCTTGTGTCACAGGCAGCTCTTCCTGTGTGCGACGGAATCCAGATAAACTTGACACGGATGTCGTCAGTTTGCTCTAGCCCGGCGGCAGAGGAGGAGAGAGATGGGGTATCTGAGCCTCGCTAACGCAGAAGTGCTGTCACTGAAGATAGGAGGTTCAGGCGTTCAGTGAGGGCAAAGGCCGCGCCCTCATGAAGTGTCTGTGAAGGCGGCCCAATTATGTACCCTAATATTCCTGTGGACCTGGCACTCAGGGATCCACAGCAGCGCCAGTCTACTCGAGGCAGCTAAGTTTGAATATTTATCTTAGTTGGGTGGATATACGACCAGGGAAGGTGTGGACGACCACGACAACACTAGGAGAAGTCCGCACACACACACACACACACACGCACACACACAGAATTAACTCAGATAAAACTCTATCATAATTCCTCCCCTACCACCACTACCATCCACCACAGCTAGCATTTAATCTGAAGCCCTCAAGAGAGCTTATACCTGAGTTCACACACACACACACACACACACACACACACACACACACACCCCAGCACCACCATGGCAACCCAGACACCAATACTTGCCTCAACATCCCCCAGATTAATTGGAACCCCATTGAAAACATCGGCTCTAATACTGTTACGCTCCGCTGAGTTTAACGACGGTGTGGTTGAAATACAGGTGCTAGTAATTAGTATTCAGGTGTAAAGAGATTTGTACCTGAGTATTCATTAACGAGCGTTCCACTGTTTTTCTTCTTTTACTGAATGGTGGATTGTGCCAGTCTACTCCTTGTTTTATTATGGAGAGTGTTGTTATTATTATTATTATTATTATTATTATTAGTAGTAGTAGTAGTAGTAGTAGAAGTAGTAGTATTATATCAGAATTATAGAATATCTCTCATCTACTATTTAACTCCTCCCCAGCCCCCGTCATGAGAGCTGGGCAACATACGCGTCAGCACCGTTACATAACACCCAAACTTTTCCTTGTTCCAAAGTTTGACAATTATTCTAAACTGTTTCCCAGGGAGTAAATCCGGCTTGTTTTAAAAAAAAGTAAGGCAGGCGACGGTTCTTTTATCTCTATATAGTTACATATTTATCATAATTCTTCTTTCACTGTTATTTAATTTATTTAGAGTGGTTGCAACAGGACGTGGGCCGGTATTAATGTCTCTTATTATTAAAGTGAATGTTTTATGACATTCCTGTAAAATACCGGATTTCTCATGTCCCTTTTAAATCTGAATTCTTATTGCACAATATGTAGTTTTATATATTGCTAAATAACGATGATATTTTGTATTTTCTCAACATTTATACTGGTCTGTATATAGCGATCATTATAGTACTGTACACGCTAACTAAACCTAATGAACCGAACCTAAACTATGTCAGGTGTAGTTGTGGTTATGTCATTGTTATAAACGACGGCCTAATGAAATCAAGCTAAGCTTTTCCATATTCGAGTTAATTGCCATTAATTTCAGCAGAATTTCACAAGAACTTTTTATCATTTTAATGAACGTATATGGCTTAGCCTGAGGAGCGTGAGCCTTGTGTGTGTCAGTATTATCAGAGTTAATGTTAAGATTCAGCTCTATCTGTGCTCGGAAGACTGGTGGGACGACAGCTCAGTCACCTCAGGGAAAAATGTCTTTTCAGTTCGTCTCGGAGAGTTAGAGTTACAGTCGTTTACTACACTCGGGTCTGCTGGGGGTTTTCAGATATAATTCAGAGAAGAAATTGAAGAAACGTTGTATACTGTTAAACATTAATTGCTCGATGTGTAATGTTAAACATCTATTGCTGTGTCACAAGATGCTGGGATGAACAAACAGAGACTAAGAGTTGGTAAAATTAAATGTTTTTTAACCAGTTGGCTCATGTGGAACAGCAGTTGCCAAAAATTCCACACTCTGCAGTTATCTGATACAGTGTCTTAGGGCTGTAAACAAACTTGAAATTCCATCTGCGAGACGTGAACAAATGAATAAATTACCCAAAATATGTAAGACTCTTTGGGATTGTGAGAAGATTAGTGTGACTAATAAACAAATCGCTTTCTGAGTCACTATAGTGAAGTGTGAGAGGCGGCCATCTTGTCCCGGAGAAAAACAAAGAGAAACAACAGGTTGGGGCAATACAATGCTGGAGATGGTCGACCTTTGGATCACTTCTGGGGAGCTGCACGATGAGGGGGAACAATATGTAATTAACCATACCTTGCCAAGTCGAGGAGTAGCCATACCTGCTTTTTACCACACCCACTCAGTCAATTTATGGGACCTTCAACAAACTAAAATAGCTGGAAGTAGGAGAAATAAAATCGGGAACAGGGGCTACTGAAGGGGTCACGGGGACGGGGGCTACTGAAGTGGTCAAGGGGACGGGGGCTACTGAAGTGGTCAAGGGGACGGGGGCTACTGAAAGGGTCAAGGGTGTGGAGGAGCCGTGGACGGGGGCTACTGAAGGGGTCAAGGGTGTGGAGGAGCCGTGGGCGGGGGCTACTGAAGGGGTCAAGGGTGTGGAGGAGCCGTGGGCGGGGGCTACTGAATGGGTTAAGGGTGTGGAGGAGCCGTGGACGGGGGCTACTGAAGAGGTCAAGGGTGTGGAGGAGCCGTGGGCGGGGGCTACTGAATGGGTTAAGGGTGTGGAGGAGCCGTGGACCGGGCTACTGAAGGGGTTAAGGCCAGAGCAGGGTGGTGGCCCGAGGCTGTTATACCTCTGGCAGCCAATTTCAACCATCATCTGTGATAGATAAGAAAATACACTTTGTATTAAGGGAAAATAATCTAATGTCCTCTTTTAAACTTCTATAAAAGTCAAGTGAACGGACAAAGATGGATCCTTGTTCCAGACGCACCGCACCACTCGACCAGCACCACATGTTAGTAAATGTTGTCTCAATAACATAGACATGCTCAGTGTGTCCTCATGAGCTAGACACTGACCCCATGTTGGTACCCTGATCTCCTTGCTGTAACGTTGATATTTGTCTTAATCTTCTGTAACTGGAGGTCTCTAACAGATGCTATGTTTCTGCCATCAATACATCCCCCACCCTCTTGTGATCCGTCGTGTAGAAAGCCCTGGAGCTCACCGGTATGGTAGTGGGAAGGGTGCAGGATTTCTTTTAGCCGCGACTGTACATACAGACTAACTTATTCACACCAGCGTGAGGGACATTCAATCATATTTATGTGTTTAGTTCTATACGTGGGAATTGACTTACTTAATGAAGGCAAAAATGTGGATACAATAAACTATCTGATGTATTTGACAAAATTCAAACTTAGTCATCAGACAAACACACACACACACACACAAACACACACACACACACACACACACACACACACACACACACACACACATCATCATCATCAATAATACTATCAACAGCTACCACATTGAAATCTCGCCAGAAAGGTGAACAAACCATAAATATGTTATATGGAACATAAATATAACTTCCCAAATGACTCTCATATACTTCCTCACCGCGGCCTGACGAATAGTGCAACTGTAATGTTCTGTCAGGGCTCAGGTCGAGGCTCATCCGTCCTGATCATCTATATGTGTATGTGTGTGTGTGTGTGTGTGTGTGTGTGTGTGGTCAAAATGGCGGGGATCCGCTTTTGAATTTTGCCACATACTGCGGGTAGTTTATTGTGCACCTCATACTCATCCTGTGAGCGGTAGCGCAAAAGGATTAAAGAGTAGTCACAAAGGATGTGTCTGACAGACCCCAGGGGCAGGTTATTTGGCATTGAATGTTAAAAAAAGAGCCCCAATACATTACGCTTGTTTAGTTCTTGTACAGTCATGGTCAAAAGTAATCATGCACACCACCACCTAACCCCTGCGTCTGGCCGGGTCCTTTCTGCACGGTAAGTCACGTGAGGTGGAAAGGGGAATGGTTTACTTGTGGGAGGGGTGTGGGAGGGTAGTGTGTTCCTCATCAGAGAGGGAGGGGATTGAAGAAAGTAGGGTAATCCCTGAAGGAAGGAGGGGAAGGATGGGCGTAAGTTTTATCACTATATTGTCTTGGGTTTACAGCCAGAAAGAGCAATAGATGAGGACCCTTATTATATGATTATTATAAGACGTCATTCATTTCATTATTTATTTTTTTTTCAAGTATTAAGGATAATTCTCAGACCACATACACTCTCACTATATACAGTAAGTGGCCCTTGACTTGCACCCTCCTACCTTACCCGGGTCCGCCACCCCTAGCTCTCCCCCCATCAATACATCCCCACCCTCTTGTGACCCGTCGTGTAGAAAGCCCTGGACATCACCGGTATGGTAGTGGGAAGGGTGCAGGATTTCTTTTAGCCGCGACTGTACATACTCTCTTACTTATTCACACCAGAGTGAGTACAGCAGTGTGAGATAATACACCTGGCTGCACACTTTGTTAATCGCACCAGCGTGAGTACAACAGTGTGAGATAATACACCTGGCTGCACACTTTGTTAATCGCACCAGCGTGAGTACAACAGTGTGAGATAATACACCTGGCTGCACACTTTGTTAATCGCACCAGCGTGAGTACAACAGTGTGAGATAATACACCTGGCTGCACACTTTGTTAATCGCACCAGCGTGAGTACAACAGTGTGAGATAATACCTGGCCGCACACTTGTTAATCACACCAGAGGAGTACAGCAGGAGATAATACACCTGGCTGAACACTTTGATCACCACAGATGAGTACAACAGTGTGAGACAATACACCTGGCTGCACACTTTGTTAATCACACCAGAGTGAGTACAACAGTGTGAGACAATACACCTGGCCGCACACTTTGTTAATCACACCAGAGTGAGTACAGCAGTGTGAGACAATACACCTGGCCGCACACTTTGTTAATCACACCAGAGTGAGTACAGCAGTGTGAGACAATACACCTGGCTGCACACTTTGTTAACAGAGTGAGTACAACAGGTGTGAGACAACACACCTGGCCGCACACTTTGTTAATCACACCAGAGTGAGTACAGCAGTGTGAGAGCTACACCTGGCTGCACACTTGTTAATCACACCAGAGTGAGTACAGCAGTGTGAGACAATACACCTGGCCGCACACTTTGTTAATCACACCAGAGTGAGTACAGCAGTGTGAGACATACACCTGGCCGCACACTTTGTTAATCACACCAGAGGAGTACAGCAGTGTGAGAGACACACCTGGCTGCACACTTTGTTAATCACACCAGAGTGAGTACAACAGTGTGAGACAATACACCTGGCCGCACACTTTGTTAATCACACCAGAGTGAGTACAGTGTGAGACACACACCTGGCTGCACACTTTGTTAATCACACCAGTGAGTACAGCAGTGTGAGACAATACACCTGGCCGCACACTTTGTTAATCACACCAGCGTGAGTACAGCAGTGTGAGACACACTGGCCGCACTTTGTTAATCACACCAGAGTGAGTACAGCAGGTGAGACAATACACCTGGCCCACACTTTGTTAATCACACCAGCGTGAGTACAGCAGTGTGAGATAACACACCTCCGCACACTTTGTTAATCACACCAGAGTGAGTACAGCAGTGTGAGACAATACACCTGGCCGCACTTGTTAATCACACCCAGAGTGAGTACAGCAGTGTGAGACATACACCTGGCTGCACACTTTGTTAATCACACCAGAGGAGTACAGGGGACATACACCTGGCCGCACACTTTGTTAATCACACCAGAGGAGTACAGCAGTGTGAGACAATACACCTGGCTGCACACTTTGTTAATCACACCAGCGTGAGTACAGCAGTGTGAGACAATACACCTGGCTGCACACTTTGTTAATCACACCAGCGTGATAGCAGCAGTGTGAGACACACACCGGCCGCACACTTTGTTAATCACACCAGAGTGAGTACAGCAGTGTGAGACAATACACCTGGCCGCACACTTTGTTAATCACACCAGCGTGAGTACAGCAGTGAGACACACCTGGCCGCACACTTGTTAAACTTGTTAATCACACCAGAAAGTGAGATGCAGCAGTGTAATAAATACACCTGGCTGCACACTTTGTTAATCACACACCAGAGTAGTACAGCAGTGTGAGTAACACACCTGCTGCACACATTGTTAATCACACCTGCGTGGAAAGTACAGCAGTGGAGAGGCACACACTTGGCCGCACACTTGTTAATCACACCAAAGTGGAGTGCAGCAGTGAGATAATACACCTGGCTGCACACTTTGTTAATCACACCAGAGTGAGTACAGCAGTGTGGTATAATATGACTCATGTACATTCTTGTTAATCACACCAGCGTGGAGTACAACAGTGTGAGACAATATCTGGCTGCACACTTTGTTGTACAGCAGTGTGAGGCACATACTTGGCTGCACACACTTTGTTAATCTCGGGCCACCAGAAAGTGAAAGTACAGCAGTGTGAGTATGGGACACACCTGGCTGCACACTTGTTAAATCACACCTAGAAAGCGAAAGTGCCAACAGTGTGGCTGTAATACACTGCTGCACACTTTGTTACCCACACCAGAAAGTGAGTACAGCAGTGTGGGACAATACACCCGGCTGCACACTTTGTTAATCACACCAGAGTGAGTACAACAGTGTGGGACAATACACCTGGCTGCACACTTTGTTAATCACACCAGAGTGAGGCCAACAAGTGTGGGACAAGACCTGGCCGCACACTTTGTTAATCACACCAGAGTGAGTACAACAGTGTGGGGACACACCTGCTGCACACTTTGTTAATCACACCAGAGTGAGTACAGCAGGTGGGGGCACACACCTGGCCGCACACTTTGTTAATCACACCAGAAAGGGAGGCACAGCAGGTGAGGCAATACACCTGGCTTCTCTGCATTGACTTTTGTTAATCACACCTGCGTGAGTACAGCAGTGTGAGATAATACACCTGGCCGCACACTTTGTTAATCACACCAAGTGAGTACAACAGTGTGTGATAACACACCTGGCCGTACACTAGAAAGTTAATATTCACACCTGCGTAGAAAGGAAATTCAAGCACATTTATGTGTTTCTGCCCCTATAAGTGGGAATTAACGTACTAATGAAGGCAAAAAATGTGGATACAATAAACTATCTGTATTTGACAAAATTAAAAAATTAAACTTAGCCATCATACACACACACACACACACACACACAAACACACACACATATAATAATAAATAATGGAAGCCCTCGAATCGAGGATGGCTGGCCCTAGCCACCTAGGCGTGAATTTGTTTAAGGTGTACAAGCTGTCGGCAAAAACAACAACCACCTGATTTAACGAGTTGCATGACCAGTGTCAAGGAATAGTCCAAGAAGGCCGGACAACTCTGCCAACTGCACAGGCGAACCATTACCTGTGATTGGCTGACATGCAACGATTGGCTTGTCACACACACACACACACACACACACACACACACACACACACACACACACACACACACACACACACACACACACACACACACAAACACATTAGGTAAAAATCATTAGAAAGGTTACTAAACCATAAATAAGTGTACAGGTATGGATCATAAATATAACTTCCAGAATCACTCTCATATACTCTCACCGCGGCCTGACGAATTAACACAACCTGTACGTTCTGTCAGGGCTCAGGTCGAGTCTCATCTGTACCGATAATTCATCGCGTGTGTGTGGTGTACTAAAAATGGCGGCATCCGCCTTTAATTTTACACATATAGCGTCTTAGTTTGTTGTGCACCCAATGGCTCATCCGGTATAGTAGTGTACAAAATGGACAAAGATAAAGAGAAGAGGTCACAAAACGGTGTGTCTGACAGACCCAGGGGTCAGGATATTATGGCATTGAATGTTATAAAAAGTATCTAACATTATTTGTTTAGTTCTACAGTCATGGCCGTGCATCATGCACACCACCACCCAACCCCTGCGTTCCGGCTGTCCTTCTGCACTTGTAAATACGTGGGTGGAAAGGGAAATGGCTTACCAGGAGGTGGAAGGGTAGTCTGTTCCTCATCAGAGAGGAGGGATTGAAGAAAGTAAAAGTAATCCCTGAAGAAAGGAGGAAGGATGGGCGTAAGTTTTATCACTATATTGTCTTGGCTTACAGCCAGAAAGAGCAATAGATGAGTAACTTTATTATATGGATATTATAAGACGTCATTCATTTCATTATTTTCATTTTTTTTTTCAAGAAATATGATAATTCTCAGACCACAGACTCACCAGGAAACAGTAAGTGGCTCCTTTGGACTTGCACCTCCTACCTTACCTGGGTCCAAGCACCCCTAGTTTCCATAATCAATACATCCCCACCTCTGTGACCCGTCGTGTAGAAAGCCCTGACATCACCGGCATGTAGTGGAAGGGTGTAGGATTTCTTTAGCCAAGTGACTGTACATACTTCTGACTTATTCACACCAGCGCAGCGCAACAGTGTGTGATAATACACCTGGGCGAGTTAATCACACTAGGCGTGAGTACAAACACACACACACACAACAACACACTTCCCTCAGCCTTCATAGGGTAAGGACGTGTGTATTGGCACTGCCGCTCACGCGCCGTGGTCTCTTGATCATGGAGACAGCTGCCAGCCCGGTGTGTCGGGCCCTCCGCCCCCATCTCCTCCTTCCCATCTGGATTTATCAACATCCTCACACCAACAGTACAGTGCAACGATTGACGATTAACCCACAAGTGATATACAAAAGTGGCAATTTCAACTCGAAGGAAAAGCACAAAAACACAGTAATACTGATTGTGGCTGGACCTGACCTGACCTCACGGCTTCACCTGACCTAACCTGAAGGATGGAGCACACCTGCATTGCCCAGCTACTGTCCTGGCCAACTTCACACACACCTGCCCACGCATCCAGCCCATACACGAGAACTGACTGCTACAAAAACAGCCCAGTCCCAACCTTTGTAAAAATCATCAACACCAAATTATTATATATCATATTTGTATCACTTATGTTACTTGTACATCATTTGTAAATCAAAGAACCATTCCCCAATTATGTAATTGTATATTTTCAGCCTTCTGGCTATGCTCTTTCAATAAACCGTTAATTATTATTATTATTATTATTATTATTATTATTACACACACACACACACACACACACACAAGGTTTGGCAGTGGACTACTGCACCATCTTTTCATCGCCTCCTCCTGCCACCGGCAGTCCCCGGCCCACCTCGCGCAATCCGCCACTACAACAAAAATCAGCCCATAAGAGCCCGCACCGATAGATATAAGAATAGCACCATCCCATCTATTGTTAAAATAATAAACAACTCCAGATTTATGTACTGTACAGCCCTGTAAATGTATTCAACGTATATCACTATGTCTATATCAAATTTAACTTTGTATATTTTCAGCCACCGGCTGCAACTCTATTAATAAACCGTTTATTATTATTATCACACACACACACACACACACACACACACACACACACATTAGGTAAAATCATCAGAAAGGTTAATAAACCATAAATATGTTATATGGATCATAAATATAACTTCCAGAATCACTCTCATATACTTCCTCACCGCGGCCTGACGAATTAACACAACCGTAACGTTCTGTCAGGGCTCAGGTCGAGTCTCATCTGTACTGATAATCTATAAGTGTGTGCTGTGGTGTGTACTAAAAATGGCGGGCATCCGCCTTTTGAATTTTGCCACATATAGCGTCTAGTTTGTTGTGCACCCAATACTCATCCGGTGAGCAGTAGTTCAAATGGATTAAAGATAAAGAGAAGAGGTCACAAACGGTGTGTCTGACAGACCCAGGGGTCAGGATATTATGGCACTGAATGTTATAAAAAGTATTTCCAATACATTATTTGTTTAGTTCTGTACAGTCATGGTCAAAAGTAATCCTGCACACCACCACCTAACCCCTGCGTCTGGCCGGGTCCTTTCTGCACGGTAAGTCACGTGGGGTGGAGAGGGGGAATGGTTTACTTGTGGGAGGGGTGTGGGAGGGTAGTCTGTTCCTCATCAGAGAGGGAGGGGATTGAAGAAAGTAGGGTAATCCCTGAAGGAAGGAGGGGAAGGATGGGCGTAAGTTTTATCACTATATTGTCTCAGGTTTACAGCCTGAAAGAGCAATAGATGAGGACCCTTATTATATGATTATTATAAGGCGTCATTCATTTCATTATTTATCTTTTTTTTCAGGTTGCGCTTCAGGTTTAAACAACGATAATAAGATATTTATAAGAACGTTAATATGAGAAGAAATATTGTAGCCAGCCGCGACTCGCCAAACCATGTTCCCGGGCTGGGTGTGGACCAGTGGCCAAACACTAATGCCACTGTCACCTCATCACCTCCCATTGATTTTCACAACTCCAATAAATATATTACAGGCTGGACATGTCACAGTCTATCCAACAATTCATTCTGAATTGTTTTATCAATTAAAATTGATATTGTTTTTCAAGACCGGTAATGGCGAGAGGTAACAACCTAATGTAGTTTAGTGTTACTGGTGGTCAGCAAGCCACGCCTCCTCCTCTCTTATGTTGTCATATTAGGGTCTTTTCCTCACTGAAGTTACACGTCTTATCAACCCTATGACACATTACCTGCCAAACGCTCACTCGCACTCTTCCCCAAAATCTGAAGTAGAGTCATAGATAACTAAGGGAAAGTTAAGTCCCCATGACACTTCTCCGGACACCCGCCTTCCTGGTTGGTTGGTTGGTTGGGCTTTAGGCCTATCAACTGCCAGGGTTATTAAGGCCGTCAACATCAAGCTACATCCACCAACCATAACACCTTCTTCAGGTATTAAGCCTGAAGTGACTTGCGCCCTCCTATCTTACCCGGGTCTGCCACCCCTAGCTCTCCCCCCATCAATACATGCTATGACTAACTGTGTCTTTGTATTTAATGTGCGTGTAGTTATGGTGATTTATTTCATTCTTGTTCTTACCTGAATTAATATGTGTTTCTTTAACTATAAGTATTCGACTTGTTCACTTTGAGTGTTCATAATCTGTGTCCAGTTTGATATATATCTGTCAGCCTGGCTGTGGTCTGCTCAGTTCCCGGGAAAGGGACACAGTTCTAGTAGACAGCCACGATTCCATACATCCAGAAAGTGAAGGTACCTGTCTTAGTTGTAGAGATGACTGTGGAGTCAATAAAAACATGGTGACCACCCTGGCTCACAGAGGCTCCCGGCAGGATAATCCTTTCAACAACGTACCCAAATCCTCGATTGCTCCACCGCTTCAGAAAATCTCCCGGAGGCAATAAAATTAACTAGAACCGGGACTTTACCTAACATCCCGAGGGCAGCTCCCCCACATGTAACTGGTAAACTTACTGACGTCATTAAAAAGTGAAGGAAAGTTTAACAAACTTTGCTGGCCAAGATTCTCTCCAGACGCGGTGCAGCGAGGGCTCACGGGTGTATACCTCTCTTTTGGACGGTAAGCAGGGCAATAAACACTGTCCCAGTGTAGAAAAACTCCATTATTTTTCCCCAGAACTTTTCGATCTCACGTAGGGGGACCAAGATGTCCAACTTTAGAGCGTGAGTCGGTCAAAAGACAGAAGATGAGCGATGAAGATATTACCAGCGATTACGAGCATCAGTACCAACAGTGAACAGGCTGGGTGCACAACAGTTGGCAACCCTTTGATTTTGCGATAACCAGAAGTGTACTGCACAAGGCGGTGGTGGCTGAGCCGAGTATTAACTGCTTGAGAACCCCAGCATCAGTCAGGTATATTAAACAACTGTTATGATGACCTCAACCAGATATCATCAAACTCGTCATATTAGGGACAGTCTGCTGCATCTAGAGCTGCCGTCGGGATTTTCATCGGGAAGCGCCTCACTATTAAAACCAAACCAACTAAGATTCGGAACCCAGGAAGGACTTGAAGCAGCAGTCGAAGCAACGAGAACCTTCATCACAAACGCCACCAAAGACAGAATAGTATTCAAACTATATTCCAAGAATACTTTGAATCAGACCAAAATAGACGAGGTTATCAAAGTTGTCCATCACTGTTACCTTTGTCTCCTGGCTTACATGTCAGCGGGTTCACTGTTGTTTGGTGAATGTGAGGCCACTTCAGCAGATGGTGCTCAACAAAGGGACCTCCCCCCACCCCCACCTCACCGCTATTCTGCCATATGACAAAAGTACCTCAGAGACTGAGTCCACCGACCCAACATTTAGATGTCAGCTCTCTGGTGGGTTTTAGAGGACATCGGACGAGTCATGGAACATGGAGAGGCATTTAGTCTATCAAGTCTCCTAGATGCTCACAATGCCTTTTACCATCTCTCAAAGTGAATCGCTATGCCTAGGCTGACGTCCATCCTGAGACAGCTTTTTCATTCAACAGCCATAGACATAAGAGAAGGCCCTAAAAGCCATTGTAAAAAAGCCATAGAGCTCTCCCTGGGTAACTCCCTCTGGGTATATCTGTAGTGACAAGCAAGGCAGAATGAAGATAATGGCCTCATCAAGCGGCGTCTGTACAGGGAACCACAGATTTACAGACCCAGCGTCAAGCATCCACACAAAATCAAACTTATAACCTAGAAATATGGCAAACAATTAGTGTGGGACTACACCTGTGTTTCCACCTACAGTATCTCTCCCACAGTGTACTGGAGCAAGGAAGGTGAAAAGCTTAAGGAAAAACGAGAAGAAAGCAATGTACAGGACCCTGAGTCATGACTACTGCTTTATACCGTAAGTCAGAAACATGAAGAGCCTTAGACACCAAATGATTTAGGCTCCAGTCTCACTGAAGCCACCAAGAGATTCCATGGTATCCAGTTACATGTTCCAGTACCTCAGTATTGCCACTTAGAGGGTGAAGGCCGCCGGCTTGAACCTCTCACCTGAGATGGTCCAGAAAATCTTCGGATTGTTACAGTCTAGGTAAGAAGTCATTAACATGTATCCCTGCCACGACTAATCATGTGAGTAAGCCATGGAAGGTAAAGACAATGTAAAATAGAATAAAATAATAAAAATGAGTCGTACAAGAATATACTGTACCTCACTAGTCAGCAATCCAACCCGGAACCCTTGCGTGTGAACAGGGACCCCTGATACGGCGCCACAAGGGCAACGATAGTTATCCTCGTCTTTGTTGTATTTTACACAAAGCCACGTGTGGGGTTAAGTCACACAGGTGTAATAACTTGTTTTACATATACATGTTTCGTCACACCTCTCCTCTGCTGCGGAGTGTGGGAACGTTCTATACCTTTTCTGGAAATTAGTTAGTCTAATTCTAGCTAAATTTAGATTATTATTACGTTAATAAGTTCTCAACCCGTTTTTAAAGCATTCTCTTAATTTTTCTTAAACAAATGAACCCCCCTTGCCCTCCCTAAGTGGTTAAATTTCATATATATATTTTTCCCCACATAATACAACTCCACCGAACGTGAAAATTAATTGTTTGGTTACTACACGACCTACACTCTCTCTCCTCTCATGTTAACATACAGTTATTATCAGAAATAATTAAAATGAACAGATGTGTATTTATTGTCCGTCCAAACTGACACTAACATTCTCTCCTCCACTGCCTCGCCCCACTTGCTGTCTCACCAACTGCCTCGTTCACTGCCTCGTTCATTGTCTCGCTCACTGCATCTTTATCTTACTCACTGTCTCGTCCACTGTCTCATTCACTGTATCGCTCACTGTCTCCTTTGTCTTTAACACTGTCTCGCCCACTGTCTCGCCCACTGTCTCATTCACTGTCTCGCTCACTATGTCGACCACTGTCTCCCTCACTATCTCACTCACTATCTCTCTCACTATCTCGACCACTGTCTCCCTCACTATCTCACTCACTATCTCTCTCACTATCTCGACCACTGTCTCCCTCACTATCTCACTCACTGTCTCGCTCACTGTCTCGACCACTATCTCTCTCACTACCTCTCTCACCATCCCCCTCATTATCTCTCTCACTACCTCTCTCACCATCCCCTTCATTATCTCTCTCACTATCTCTCTCACCATCCCCTTCATTATCTCTCTCACTATCTCTCTCACCATCCCCCTCACTATCTCTCTCACTGCGTCGCTCACTGAAAACTGAGAAGGTTTTGGGTACAGTTTTATCATTGGGAGGTCGAGGCTTCCCCTTTACGCCTCTGTTACCACCCGGAAAATACCTCAACATGTGCGTATACCTAAACTTACACATGTACACATATTTCGGGCTAAAACATGTACGTATACCTAAACTTACACATGTACACATATTTCGGGCTAAAACATGTACGTATACCTAAACTTACACACGTAGGCTACACATATTTCGGGCTAAAACATGTACGTATACCTAAACTTACACACGTACACATATTTCGGGCTAAAACATGTACGTATACCTAAACTTACACATGTACACATATTTCGGGCTAAAACATGTACGTATACCTAAACTTACACATGTACACATATTTCGGGCTAAAATTTGGAGTTCTTAGGTTACTCTCGATATTTTTTTGACACATGTGAGTATTTCGATTATTGAGGTCAATTTTTCTTATCGTTTACTTGAATTTAGTAACATCAGTAGGTCCCGACTCTTCCACCTATAGGCCCTTCACTGACTCTGTTGTCTGAAGTAAGGAAGAGATGTGAATTACAGCTATCGTCATTCTTTATATATATGTGTGTGTGTGTGTGTGTGTGTGTGAGTGTCAGCGTAGAGTCCTTGTGTCTAGATTATCTTGTATGATATATTGTTTTAAAAGGTGAATTTACTTATTACAATTGTTATTATTCTCATTAGTTTCTTCTGGTTCCTTCTGTATTATCCATAAATTAAATTTAACCTTGCACATCTCAATATACTCTTTGACTGCACCAATAACGACCTCTTCAAATAATTTAGTAGGTAATGGTAGACGTGAGATGTGGATGATAGTTTTGGGGCAGTGTCTTGGGGTCTTTTTTTGTGTACAGGGATATTCCTTACTCCTTTCCAGAGCCGTGGCCAAACTCCTTGTAACATGCAGTTTATGTAGATTGTTTCTGAGGGA
>NW_024744839.1:6187408-6329908 GCF_018991925.1 Homarus americanus | reverse complement strand
AGAGAGAGAGAGAGAGAGAGAGAGAGAGAGAGAGAGAGAGAGAGAGAGCCAGGAAGACCGAGAGACAGAGAGAGAAAGACAGACAGACAGACAGACAGACAGACAGACAGACAGACTGACAGACAGAGACTGAGAGAAAGAGAGAAGGGAAAAGAGAGAGAGAGAGAGAGAGAGAGAGAGAGAGAGAGATAGCAAAAATAAATATTACGTAGGAACGAATATGAGGTCAGGCGATAAAAGTGGTGAACGTTTGTAAAATATGAGCTAAATATTTTGCTCGTCCTCCATCCAGAGTAAATCCGATTATAAGCTGGTCTATCCCTCCTCCCTGTCTCTCTCTCTCTCTCTCACCAATCCTCCCTTCATCCCTTCCTCCCTCTCTCCATTCTTCTCTCACTGACACACAACCCCTCCCTCCTTCCCTCCCTTTCAGCCATTCTCTTATATTTCCTTCGGGCCACCACCATCTCCAAGGTAGAGAGAGAGAGAAGGAGAGAGAGAGAGAGAGAGAGAGAGAGAGAGAGAGATCGGTTTCCATTTCACTGTGATTAAAAAATATACAATTATAACGTTTATCTAACAAAAAACCATCTCACCTAACCTTAACTAACCAAACAAAAAACCATCTCACCTAACCTAAACTAACCTAACAAAAAACTATCTCACATAATCAGATATCTATTAAAAAAAATTACACCAGAACAATAATTTATAACACACAACTACTTAAATAACCCCAAAATCACCCCACCCCCCCCAAAAAAAAAATCTATATAAAAAAATTAACATAAATAATAACTTAAAGTGGTTAAAATATCATCTTTCTTCCCCTTTGATAAAATTTACGAGAGACGACGTTCTCAAAATCCCCAAAAATCCGGAACAAATCGAGAGATGGAGGAGATTGAGACGACTGAATCCGGATCTTGGGTATATTGTCCTTCACGAACGCATCTCACAGCTCACTAATTGAAATAACATGAAGTAATGGCTCCTGGATTATTTCTTTTACGCTGTTTTTTTTTTTTCCCCGATTTGTAAGCTGTGTGTATTTCTCTCTCTCTCTCTCTCTCTCTCTCTCTCTCTCTCTCGGGATAAACTGATACACAACAATACACTCTATTATAATACAACAATAATAATAATACTACAACAACAACAACAACAACAACCAACAACAACAACAACAACAACTAACAACTAACAACAACCACACAATCAAACCAGAATTAACACCCAGACAATCTTACAGACAGACAATCAACTCATTCTCTGGAACGTCTCACAAATAATTCACTAAGTCATGCTTGTGAGGCGCCAATCAGTTTACCCTCCAGCGATTGACCGATATAATAGGGGTAGTGATTGAATGACCCTCGTAAGACCACCAGTTCTCACATCACCATCTGTCCAGAAATTCGTATATTGAGTCGTACGATAAATTTTTCTCGGTCGTATTTATTTATTTTATTTTATTTATCTCTCCGGCTCACTTGAAGTTACGATATTTGGGGAAATTATCGTATATTCCTATGTTAGTTTTGTCACTCGTAACTAATTCCACCGCGAGTTTGTTCACTGCTACACGTACACAATGGTACACACGTAATGGTCCATACACATTGTGGTATACACTCAGTGGAATTATTTGAGTTTTTATCTATCAGGGGAGAGAGAGAGAGAGAGAGAGAGAGAGACATACAGACAGACAGACAGACGAACAGACAGACATACAGACAAACACACAGACAGACAGACAGACAGACAGACGAACAGACAGACATACAGACAAACACACAGACAGACAGACAGACAGACAGTGATTAAAAAGACAAATTTAGAGCAATAGTTTAATGCAAGATGTATTGGAATGTATAAATAACAATACTAAATCATATTACCTCTACAACTGGGCCTCTAGACGACTTGCTATGTAACGTCTTAAGAGCTGGATCTAACTAACTCTCTGACACCACATATAAACACCCAGAAGATAATTATCATCATCATCATCATCATCATCATCATCATCATCATCATCATCATCATCATCATTATCATCATCATCATCACTATCATCATCATCATCATCATCATCATCATCATCATCATCATCATCATCATCATCATTATCATCATCATCATCAGTTTTGTTATTATTACACGTCATTATCACGACTATTGTTATTATTGCACTAATTATCATCAGAACAGCCGTAAACAAAGAGGCAGGTGGCAGCATGGCAGACCTCACCTGGTAGTTTGTTGTTATAAAGAACACTAAGCTAACTATAGCTGGGTTCCTGCCTTTGTTTATTTTAGCTTCCTGCAACATTAACACACCTCGAACTCGTGTGCTTGAGAGTTTGGGTGTGGTGGGGAGGGCAAGTGTGTATTATGAGTGTGTTGATGGAGATATGTGAGAGAGGGGGAGGGGCAATGGGGCAGAGGGAGAGAGAGAGGTGAGGTGGCAGGCGTATAGAGGAGGAGGGGCAATGGGGCAGAGGGAGAGGGTGGTGGAGGCGTATAGAGGAGGGGCAATGGGGCAGAGGGGAGAGAGAGGTGAGGTGGCAGGCGTATGGCAATGGGCGATGGGGCGAGAGGGAAAGGGTAGGGAGAAGAGGGAGGGTGAACAGGAGGAGGGGGAGAGGGAGGAGGCAAGAGGAAGACAGGTAGCTGTTTATGGGGAAGTGAGGAAGGAGAAGAGGGAAGGAGAGGGAGGGAGGAGAGGGCAGCGAGAGGAGGGAGGAGAGGGGCAGGGAGAGGAGGGAGCAGGAGAAGGAAAGGCAGCTGTATACAGGTTTGGTTTATAGCTTGTATACAAGGTAACAAAATAATAAATATTAATCTTTACACAGATTTCGTATATAAACATGCATAAATTTCACACACACACACACACATATACATACATACATACATACCCTCACCATCAGTCACTCCCCCTCACACTCTTCCTCACCACCAGTCACTCTCCTTAGTCACTCTCCTCACCACCAGTCCCTCACCACCAGTCACTCCCTCACCACCAGTCACTCCCCTCACCACCAGTCACTCCCTCACCACCAGTCACTCCCCTCACCACCAGTCACTCTTCCTCACCACCAGTCACTCCCTCACCACCAGTCCTCTCCTCACCACCAGTCACTCACCACCAGTCACCTCCTCACCCTCACCAGTCACCTCACCACTCACCACCAGTCACTCTCCTCACCACCAGTCACTCTCCCTCACCACCACTCTCACCACCAGTCCTCACCACCAGGGGTCACTCTCCTCACCACCAGTTCTCCCTCACCACCACTCCTCCCTCACCACCAGTCACTCCCTCACCACCAGTCACTCTTCCTCACACCTCACTCTCCCTCACCACCAGTCACTCTCCCTCACCACCACTCTCCTCACTCACCAGTCACCACTCCTCTCACCACCAGTCACTCTCCCTCACCACCAGTCACTCTCCTCACCACCAGTCACTCTCCTCACCACCAGTCACCTCCTCCTCACCACAGTCACTCCTTCCACCACAGTCACCAGTCACCTCACCACCAGTCACTCTCCTCACCACCAGTCACTCTCCTCACCACCACCAGTCACTCTCCCTCACCACCAGTCCACTCCCTCACCACCCAGTCACTCTTCCTCCCCCTCCTGAGTCACTCTCCTCACCACCAGTCACCTCACCTCACCACCAGTCACCCCTCACCACAAATCACTCCTCACCACCAGTCACCCTCTCCCTCACCACCAGTCACCACCAGTCCTCCCTCACCACCAGTCCTCCCTCACCTCCCTCACCAGTCACTCTCCTCACCAGTCACACCAATCACTCTCCCTCACCACCAGTCACCTCACCACCAGTCACTCTCCCTCACCACCAGTCACTCCCCCCTCACCACCAGTCCTCTCACCTCACCTCCTCCCTCACCACCAGTCACTCTCCCTCACCACCAGTCACTCTCCTCACCACAAATCACTCTCCTCACCACCAGTCACCCTCCCTCACCACCAGTCACCTCCTCACCACCAGTCCCCCTCACCACCAGTCACTCTCCTCACCACCAGTCACCAGTCCAGTCCCTCACCACCATCACTCTCCTCACCACAAATCCTCTCACCAGTCACTCTCACCACCTCACCACTCTCCCTCACCACCAGTCACTCCCCCTCACCACCAGTCACTCTCCCTCACCACCAGTCCTCTCCCTCACCACCAGTCACTCCCCTCACCACCAGTCCTCCCTCACCACCAGTCACTCTCCTCACCACCAGCTCCCCCTCACCACCAGTCACCTCACCACCAGTCACTCTCCTGCTCACTCCCTCACCCTCACCAGTTATAATAACAATATCTCCTTCATATAGAATTTCTCTCGCATGAAAATGGAAGACATTTTTTCGGTGTCCTTTTGACCTGCGTTTATGGACATGAAATGGACACCAATGTGATCTGAATACTGTCAAAGGATCCCGACTTGTCCCATTACCTATTTTTCAACGTGTTGGAAAAAGGTGAGTCAGGCTTTTTTTTGTTATATTTCTTCTGGGAGAGAACCTTAGAGCTATAGGTGGCTGAGCCAGATACATTTGTGAGTGTTTATATATATATATATTTATACATATACATACTGATGCAATTGACTCTCCTCGGGGGAAGTGTACAGTATATACAAAGGGTGAATAACAGTACCAACGTGTGGATAAACAACTTAAATTTGGTAACGTTTCGACAAATCTCTTGTCATCATCAGACCTAAAACAAAGAATTAAATACAGCAACCTCAAATAAATCATTAAAACAAATACACTAGAATAAGATAAATAAATCACCACGTACATTAAGAGAACAAAATACATTAAACAATAAACCATTGAGTTATTAATTATTATTAACCTTTACTTCAATTTAACTATACAGAAGAAAACACTAAGATTATCAAAAGCTTAGATCCAACAGGTGACGATACAGAGATAAGCACAAATGTTACAACAGTCAAGATCAAAACACGCCCGTTAAAAACAAAGTATTATATGGGAAGAGTCGTGAGGCCCAGTACTGGCGGTACTCGGTGGGTGAGGAGCGACTCTGCTGTGACCAGGGCCGGATTAAGCTTAATAGGGGCCTGAGGCCCAGATCAACTTGGGTCCCTTACCCTCAAGGTATATATAAATAACAAGAACAAAATATACCCAAATTTATCAATGATTTCATCAATATTAAGCTTCTGCAAAATAACACATTTACTGTTCATAAGAGCCAGAAAATTGAGACGTTGCTAGGACATTGTTGAACGAAGTTCATGTTTTATATGCTTCAACTTCGAGAATGTTTGGATTTGGGGGCCCCTTAGAGTCGGGGGGGCCTGAGGCCAGTGCCTCAAGTGCCTGTGACCCGTGTCGTGTGTGTGTGTGTGTGTGTGTGTGTGTGTGTGTGTGTGTGTGTGTGTGTGTGTGTGGGTGTCAGGGCTGTAGCTTCAAGACCATAAAACCTAGAGACCTGAAACTTTGCATGCATACTAATATAAGGGGCCTTGAGGGTGTGCATCCGTGTGTTACATTTTAGATTTGGCTAAAAAAATCCTCTGTGTAAATGTTTGTAGAGGGATTTATCTCCCCTCCCGCTCAAGAGAAGCTCACTTTTCTTTATTTTGTTAGCTGATAAGTTAGGTTAGCTTAGGTTAGGTTATCTTAGGTTAGGTTAGCTTAAGTTAAGTTGGGTTAGGTTTGATTTGGTAAGGTCAATTTTGTTTAGGTGACGTTAGAATAGGTTAGGTTAGGATTCATTTGGTTAGGTTAGGTTAGGTTAGCTTAGATTACTACTCCGAAAATGAAATACATTGTGACTAAATAAATGTAGCTCATACTTAAGTTTTTAATAACTTTAAACATACAACTCTTATAAGTTTATGACAGTATCAAAAGGTCAGAGACTCCAGCTGTCTCTCACAAGGAAACTAATGATAAAACTCAACACCAACACACAGTTTACTAGCAGAGGGAACTACGTATAAAATAAGATTGAAACCCTAACCTAACCTAACCAAATGAATCCTAACCTAACCAATTCTAACGTCACCTAACCAAAATTGACCTTACCAAAGCAAACCTAACCTAACCCAACCATACCCAACCCAACCCAACCCACGCGAGGTACATGGCCTACAATATCCAGTAAACTATATTAAACAACTTAACATCTCTCTCTGTTTGACCAAAACATCAGTAGCGTTCGAAAGGGAAGATTAATTATACGTGTTTGCCGCGACACACACACTCATACATATAGGTTATATTCACCGAGGTATGAGTGGGTGAAAGTTGGTCTTTGATGTCAGGTTAAGGTTATTTCTCCGTGACCGTAATGTAGGTGTAGAGGTGCAGCTGTTTTCCCCGAGTGTTGGACAAAAGCCCCCAAGCACTTTAGCTGGGGGAGCGGGGGGAAGGGGGGTTGTCCAGGGGGCTTTTGTCTGGGGACTTTTGTCCAGGGGGATTTTTTCCATGGGGATTTTGTCTGGTGGCTTTTGTCCTTGGGGGACTTTTGTCTATTTTTTTTTGTCCCAGGGGGCTTTTGTCCAAGGGGATTTTGTCTGGGGCTTTGTCCATTTTTCCTAGGGGGGCTTTTGTCCAGGTTTTTTTGTCCGGGGGGTTTTGTTCTGGGGGCTTTTGTCCAGGGGCTTTTGTCTAAGAGGCTTTTGTCCTAGGAGGGCTTTTGTCCTAGGGGGCTTTTGTCCTAGGAGGCCTTTGTCCGAGAGGGCTTTTGTCCAGGATTTTTTGTCCTAGGGTGCTTTTGTCTGGGGGCTTTTGTCAAGGATTTTTGGTCCTAGGGGGCCTTTGTCCATTTTTTTTTGTCCGAGGAGGCTTTTGTCTGGATCCCGTTTTCCCCGTCGCTACTGCCTGGCCTGCCTGCTCACGCTCCACCACACCGCATTTACCGTGAATTAGTATGTAACCAAGACAAGACGTGAAGACATTCTGCTCCCGTAACTCTCCTCCAGGATGGTGGTAGGAGAGCATAGGATGGTGGGAGGAGATCATAGGATGGTGGGGGGAGAGCATAGGATGGTAGGAGTCTAGGATCGCTGGAGGACGCCTGGGAATGTTGTCGACGCTAGAGTAATGAAGACATAAAGTATACTTACACCCAGACAGTATTAACCCAGACCTGTTTCGTTGTCTCACACTCGTATTGAACTGGTACTATACGCGCCCAGTATCAGAGACACTAATATGACCTGACCTGACCTGACCTGACCTGATCTGAAAATGTGACATTATCAACACTGTGTGACTGCACTATAGTTAGTACTTCAGGCAGTATTATATTGTCCTTCCTGAAGATGTAAATAATCAACAAAGCGTGTGTATCTTTTCCTCGTTCTGTTTCCTGGTAGTTGTATGTATGTATGTGGCATAATGGTTAACATGTTCGCCTCGCAAGTGGGTGGTCCCGGGCTCGAATCTCTAGCAGGGTGAAAGTATGGGCAAGTTTCTTTACGCCATTTTCCTCTGTCTACCCAGCAGTAATTGGGAACCTGGATGTTAATTGATTTGCGGATCGTGTTCCGGGGTGATGGTCAGTCATTGCAGTTGGCGAGTTGTCCGGTCTTCTCGGACTGTTCCTTGACATTGGGTCATGCAACTCGTTAACTTAGGGTGTGGTTGTTGTGTTGGCGACAGCTTCTACACCTTAAACAAATTCATGCCAAAGTGGCCCTTGGGCGGGCCATCCTCGTTACACGAGGGGCAACCATTAATTATATATCATGTATGTGTTTGTACCTGAGGTTAAATAATGTAATTGCAAAATAACGCAATTTTTTCTCGAAAATTTCAGCTGATGTTAAAGGATAATCATGTACAGTACACAGCTAAAACAAACTATAAATTACTGGCCACAATATTAACCTAACATAAACTTACCTAAATTAATTCAGTTAAAATTTGCTTCTGTTATAATATAGAACGTTTACATTAAACAGAAGAAAACATGATCATATATGAACTAATATCCATAGTTATAGTAATAAAAAAAATTATCCTTATCATACAATTCCTTGGACGAATATCCCTATTTAACGAGACATATAATGCATGTGTCTGTAATGTAATGATGATCATCCTTGCCTCAGGAGAGGGACCTGGGTGTGATCCCCGGTATGGTGAAACTATGAGTAAGTTTGTAAACTTACTCGGTCTACCCAGCAGGAACTGGACCCCTGGACGTGTGGATGTTAATTAAACGATCGGCGAATCGTGTCCGCTCCTCTTGTTTACGCTTTGCCTGGGTTACACAGCTCTTAATTCAGGGTGTAGTTGTTGTGCTGGCAGGAACCTCTACACTTAAAACAAATTCTCACCAACGATAACCAATACTAATTATGATTAAATTACACGAGGGAAACCATAATGTATATTCATAACTAACTTGAACTTGAAGTACACAAGAAATTGAAGAGTGTCAGTGAGGCATTGTGATGGTAGTGTGGTGGTGTGAGGCAGTGAGGTAGAGTGAGGTAGAGTGAGGTAGTGTGAGGCAGTGAGGTAGAGTGAGGTAGTGTGAGGCAGTGAGGTAGAGTGAGGTAGTGTGAGGTAGTGAGGTAGAGTGAGGTAATGTGAGGCAGTGAAGTAGAGTGAGGTAGTGTGAGGTAGTGAGGTAGTGTGAGGCAGTGAGGTAGTAAGTTAGTGAGGTAGTGTGAGGTAGTAAGGTGGTAAGTTAGAGAGGTTGAGTGAGGTAGTGTGAGGCAGTGAGGTAGAGTGAGGCAGTGAGGTAGAGTGAGGTAGTGTGAGGCAGTGAGGTAGAGTGAGGTAGAGTGAACAAGAACACACGTAAGAGGCTGTGATGTGAGGACCAGACCAGTAGTCGTTTCCCTCTTGGCCAGTGTAATATCCGCACCAACGGGAGGGAGGCGGTGGGGGCGTGGGAGAGAGAAGGGGGAGATAGAGTAAGAGGGTAGAGGCGATGGAGGAAGTAAGAAGTAGAAGAAAAAGAATTATGGAGATTGTTTAGTGGACCGGAGAGGAATGAAAGTAAGTGGGAGAGTTGTAATACAGGTGGAAAGAGGAATAAAGGATGATAAGCGAGGATGATATAGTACACAGTATAGGCTTAACTGACCTCCTCTCACTCTACCAAATATCCCTTACTGTATCCAACACCTGGGAAAGGCTGGCAGGTGTGTGTGTGTGTGTGTAGCCGACGCCCTCCTTCTCGGGGTGTGGCTCAGAGTACAAGAAATTGGAAACTTCATATTGTGTTTCAAACTCATATACAAAGACCCATTTATTTCTGACTGTAAAAAGGGACAATCTTAACATGTCATCATTTACCAGTCTTGAAGCATAAATCAATCAGGTTGTTTAGTTTTTATGTTTTTTTTTTAAGACCGAACCTATGGAATGATCTTACACCTCTTAGCAAATTGACAGTGAGAGTAGAATGAGTTTTAGTACAGCCAACTAATGTGTGAATGGATAATGATAATGAGTGCAAAAGAGTCAGTTCCATTCTTAACCACACACAAAATAGAGAGATCTAGCCAGGTTTGGGAGACTAAGAGACCTAGAGCTCATGGGGGTAACTTGCCTCTCCTCCTGCATCTCTCCAGCAGTTAACACCAAGTGAGTTGTTGAATTGTTGTCTGTTCTTGTGCATCTGTTCTTGGGTAAGGAAGCAGAGGTAGGAACGGAAGGAGACGGGTAAGGTAGAGGAGGTAGGAAGGGAAGGAAATAGATAAGAAAGCGAGAATAAGAAGGGGGAAGGGTAAGGAAGTGAGGGTAGGAAGGGGAGGAAGGGAGAGAAATGGGGAAGAAAGCAAGGGTCGTAAAGTAGGAAGGGGGGGAAATGGGTAGGAAAGGGAGTAAGGGAAGGAGGGAGCTTACATCTTGATAAAGGAAGGTGAGAACAAGGGGGGAGGGGTGAGGGTGGTGAACTAATGAGTGACGTGAGTAAACAAAGTCTGAGGAAGAGGATGAGCAGGAAGAGAAGGGGGGGGGAGGTAGAGAGAGGAAGGGAGAGGAAAGGAGAGGAAAGACAGGAGACGGAAGAAAGGAAGGGAGAGAGAAGTGGGAATAAATAGATAAAGAAAGGATGAGGGAACGCAAGAACGACAGGGAAATGAAGTGAGAGATTTGAAGAGTGAAGGGGAGTAGAGAGAGAGGAAGAGAGAGAGAGAGAGAGAGAGAGAGAGAGAGAGAAAGCGAGAGAGAGGGGTATTCTCCCGTCCTCCCTCACACCTGGGCGAGTAATTAGGTGCACCAACACACCTCACCATGGTAAACAAACACCTCAAGCCATCAGCTGATGATGTAAACATTAACTTATGAACATTAACTTGAGAAGATTAACTTGTAAACATTAACTTGAGAACATTAACTTGTAAACACTAACTTGTAAACTTTAGCTTACAAACATTAACTTGTCAACATTAACTTGTGAACATTAACTTGTATTATGCAAAATGTAAAAGGTTAAAGGGTAGGTGACAGTTGTTAAGGGTTATTGGTTATACTCGTATAGTAGAGTATAAGGGTTAGGTGTAAGGGGATAATGGACAGACATCACAGTATGAGGGGCAGGCTTAAAAGGACAAAAGACGAGGTTAATGGGAAGGAAGCGACGTCAGACCAGGTAAAAGCCGTGTAAGGTAGACGTTAATGAAATACCTGTTGAGTTCTCTCTCCAAGACGCAAAAGACCTGAAGGTGAGGTGACAATAACCCCAGCCAACAATGTAGTTTCTTTTCATGGTTGACTTTGTGTGATTACGTTTGATGGTGGGGGTGTTGAGAGAGGGGGGGAGGGGAGAGACAAAGAAAGACGGTAGGAGAGAAGAGGAGAGAAAAGAAGAGAGAGTGACTCCGGGGAGAAAGAGAAAAGAGAGAGTCTGGGGAGGAAGAGAGAGCAAGAGAGAGAGTTAGATTAATCCCGGGCATTAGGAACCTTGAGTACAAAGACAGGTTAAAGCATCTTAATTTGCACTCCCTCGAGAGACGTAGAGCGAGGGGCGACATGATAGAGGTGTATAAATGGAAGTCAGGGCTAAACAAAGGTGACATAACACAGGTACTCAAACTATCCAACCAGGAGCGAGCTCGTAGTAATGGCTGCAAATTAGACAAATTTAGATTTAGGCGCGAGATAGGTAAACACTGGATTGGAAATAGAGTCGTGGATGAGTGGAACAAGTTACCAAACATCATCATTAACTCGAACACGCTGGATAGCTTCAAACATAGGTTGGGTGGATATATGAGCAATAGGCCCGCTGCAGTTCCTTCCATTCTTGTGTTCTTGTGTAGAAGGAGATGTGAGACGAGGTGTGGGGGGTGGAGGGGAGAGAGGTGGAAGGGGGGGAAGAGATTTAAAGGGCTAGAGGGGTAGGGGAAGGGGGGGGAGGAGAAGGAAGCGAAATGCAGGAAAGAGAGAAAGGGTAGAGAGGAAGAATAAACGGGTAGGGATGGAAGAAGGGGGAGGAAGGAAGGGGTAAGGAAGATAAAAATAGTAAGGAAGCAGAAGGGAAGGAGAAATTAGTAAAAGGGAAGGGGTAGAGGAGAAGAAGGAAGAAAGAAGGGGTAATAAAGGGCAAGAGGAGAAGGAAGGAAGGGATAAGGAAGGGGAAGTGGGGAGTGGAACAAGAAAAAATTATATCTTAGCTCCCTATACACAAGATAAGTATAGTATATTTCTTACCCCACTCATCACCCCTTGCTAGTTTTCTCTGACCTAAATACTATTCTTGTCTGAAAACTCTCGCTTCTTACAGTGGCTTCATCATTTCAATCCTTGTTAATCACCAATCAACACCCCCTCACATGGTAATCACCAATCAACACCCCTCCTTGTTAATCACCAATCAGCACCCCCCTCCCCTTGTTAATCACCAATCAACACCCCCCCTCCCCAACCTACGTCATCAGCGACCTTGGTCTTTATGCCTGTAAACACGGCAGCGTCAGGTGAGATGAAGCATTTACCATCGTTTCAGCGTTTAGTAATTAATTCGATGATTCCTCTCTCTCTCTCTCTCTCTCTCTCTCTCTCTCTCTCTCTCTCTCTCTCTCTCTCTCTCTCTCTCTCTCTCTTTTTTGCTTTCATATGGATCTTATTTGGCGTTCTGAAGTCAGAGGGAAAGGTAAGTATCAGAAGATGGAGAGTGGAAGAGGTGAAAGAGAGTAGGAGGGAAAGGAAGAGACAGAATAGAAAGTATTAGAGGACCAGGTGATGGAAGGGGATTTTTGTAGCACGCACACGCACGCACATACACACACACACACATACACACAGGTGCGTTATGGTCGTGAACTATGAACCAAAACACAGGCGCCGCTCCTGACCGGCCATCACCAACGAATTTTCTCCATAACTTTACAAGCCTCTGAAAACCTCTGTTCCAATAGCTGAGGTTTTTAGTGGTGCCAGGGGGAAAGGTTCACTATTCTACACCAGTAACGAAAAATGTATGTTGTCCGTCCTGTCGAAATGTTGTTTTTACCTTTCTGCCAATTTGTAAAAGATTTGTTCTAACATGTTTCGTATTTTTGTTTAACGATCTTCCTTTGAGACCACGGTGTGTATACAGTATATTTATATATATGTGTGTGTATGTGTGTGTGTGTGTGTGTGTGTGTGTGTGTGTGTGTGTGTGTAAAATGGACCTGACGTTCTCCTCACCACATTAGGATAATATATCGATTCTATTGTTATACATACTGAATTAATTGAGTCTAGGATCAGTTAGTGGTGATGCTATTCAGTCATTGTGTATATTATGATTATCTACATGACCGTCACCATACAGTATAGTAAGCCAAACGACGTCACAGATCTCCACAAACTCAGCATTACGACCCTCCCCTTATATGACCCTCCTCTTATATGACCCTCCTCTTATATGACCCTCCTCTTATATGACCCTCCTCTTATATGACCCTCCTCTTATATGACCCTCCTCTTATATGACCCTCCTCTTATATGACCCTCCTCTTATATGACCCTCCTCTTATATGACCCTCCTCTTATATGACCCTCCTCTTATATGACCCTCCTCTTATACGACCCTCCTCTTATATGACCCTCCTCTTATATGACCCTCCTCTTATATGACCCTCCTCTTATATGACCCTCCTCTTATGTGACACTCCTCTTATATGACCCTCCTCTTATACGACCCTCCTCTTATATGACCCTCCTCTTATATGACACTCCTCTTATACGACCCTCCTCTTATACGACCCTCCTCTTCACTGACCCTCCTCTTATATGACCCTCCTCTTATATGACCCTCCTCTTATATGACCCTCCTCTTATATGACCCTCCTCTTATATGACCCTCTAACCTCTAAGACCCCTAACACCTCTCACCCCTCCTCTTATAGCCTCTCCTTGACCCTCTCTTGCCCTCCTCTTATATGACCCTCCTCTATACGACCCTCCTCTTATACGACCCTCCTCTTATACGGCCCTCCTCTTATACGACCCTCCTCTTATACGACCCTCCTCTTATACGACCCTCCTCTTATACGACCCTCCTCTTTATACGACCCTCCTGACTCTATACGACCCTCCTCTTCTATGTACTGTACTGCACCACAACTCCTAGTTCTCAATCCGCTGCCTCCTGGACTCCCCCGCCCTCCACCCCTCCCTCACCTCTCTCTCCCCTCTCTCCTGCCATCCGCTCCTGAATCATACACATAATATCTCGACTTTTTACATCAGTTTCTCCTGATACATCCATGCTTCATTATTAAACCCTGATTGACTCCCTCCCCCTTCGCCTTATTCTTTTCATCCTCTTTGTACCTCATTTATCCCTTAAGTGCATCATTTCCGTCGTTCCTGTCTACCCCACACACACACACCTGTATAATATTACCGTCTGACCTGTTCATCTATAGTACCTACCTGGTCTTTGATTCTCCTTGTCCACGTCTCTCTCTCAATACACAGTTCCCAGTGCATTTACTATTCTCTATCCTACCCGGCTTCTCATTTATTCATTTCGTCGTCCATTTTTCCATTCCTTTGACACAACTATTCCCTGGTATCTGAAACACCTCTCGCCCCTCCCCCCCCTCTCTCTCTCTCTCTCTCTCTCTCTCTCTCTCTCTCTCTATTTCAACTCAATTATTATTTTCTTCTAATCTCTCTTTTTTTTTTTTTTTTTTTTTCTCATTTTATCTCATCCACAAACAATTTTACTGAAGACAAAAGTATCTGTCTTTTTCACCTTTCATTTTTATTAATCAAGTTTCTTCACCTGTCCATCATCACCTTTGTTGTCATCGCTCCCTTAAAAATATTATGGATCACATGAAGATTAGTCACTCCAGCTTATTTCACAGGATAATTAACTCCCTAATCCTTAAACCCTAACCTAACCTAACCTAACGTAACCTGACCTAACCTGACCTAACAAAAGATAACCTAACCTAACCTAACCCCAAAGTAACCTGACCCTAACCTGACCTAACTAAGGTAACCTAACCTAACCTAACTAACCTAACCTAACCTGGTAGCATTTGGGTATTTAATCATAAGTAATATCAGTTAGAAGGGCCACCCACACACTAACCACCTTCCTCTCACCCACACACACTAATATCTCTCCTCACACTAATTACTTTCTCCTAACTAACCACCTCTCTCACCCACCCACTTCCTCTCCTCCACACATACCACCTTCTCTCACCCCACACACTTATACCTTCCTCTCACCCCACACACTTAACCACCTTCCCTCTCACCCCACACACTTAACCACCTTCCCTCTCACCCCACACACCTTAACCACCTTCCCTCTCACCCCACACACTTAACCACCTTCCCTCTCACCCCACACACTTAACCACCTTCATCTCACCCACACACTAACCACCTTCCTCTCACCCCACACCTAACACCTTCCCTCTCACCCACACACTAACCACCTTCCCTCTCACCCCACACACTAACCACCTTCCCTCTCACCCCACACACTAATTACTTTCCCTCTCACTCCACACACTAATTACTTTCCCTCTCACTCCACACACTTAACCACCTTCCCTCTCACCCCACACACTTAACCACCTTCCCTCTCACTCCACCACACTTAACCACCTTCCCTCTCACCCCACACACTTAACCACCTTCCTCTCTCACCCCACTTAACCACCCTTCCCTCTCACCCCCACACACTAATTACTTTCCCTCTCCTCCACACTAACCACCTTCCCTCTCACCCCACACACACTTAACCACCTTCCTCTCACCCCACACATAACCACCTTCCCTCTCACCCCACACACTAATTACTTTCCCTCCTCCACACTAACTCTTTCCCTCTCACTCCCACACAGTAACCACCTTCCCCTCTCACCCCACACCTTAACCACCTTCCCCTCCTCCACACACTAACTACCTTCCCTCTCACTCAACCACTAACTGCTCTGACACTTCATCAAACACTGCTCCAGTAAACAGCCATTCCCTCTCATCCCTCTCACCCACACATTCCTTCCATTTCACTCTCCCTCTTTCCCCCTGGTTCTTCCTCTCACTTTCTTGCACACGCCATCATTCAACCTTCCTCTGCGTTGTCTCTAGGTTCAATATTTCAGTTTTCAATCATTCTTGTCCTTTTTTTTCCCTCACGTCGTTCTTTTTTCACCCATTCTTCTTCTTTTTCCCCCTCACCTTTCTTTCGTTTTCTCTCATTTTCATTTTTGTCCTCATTTTTATTCCTTTTCCCTAATTCTCGTTCTTTTTTTTACCCCCTCAATCGCCATATTTCCCTCCTCCTCCTCCCCCCCACTTTTATTTAGTTATTGTTTATTATCATTGTCATCACTTATCAACTTATTATCCATTCGGGGGGAAGGGAGGGGACCGAGGCTCGAACCCCTGACAAATTATTGAAAGATACCCGAGTTACCTTAGTACCAACAACACTATTTCCTCAATTCTTGCTATTTTCCCTCAATTGTTTATATTTCCTCACTTTTATTCTCCTTTACTTCAATTCTTGTTCTTTTTTTCCACCTCACTTCTCGTTCTTTATCAGGATTTCCTCTTGGGGATTTTTCTGTCAAATGTTGTTGTTTTTTTTCCCCAGTATCAGTCGTAGTTCAAGAGATTAGCCCAACCCCTTGTTTATTTTCCTCTTCGTCAGCTATCTCCCTGCACTGGCGCGTTCTTTGAGGTCTCTTGCAACACAAATGTTCTCTCGCATTTTATTAGAATTCCCAGATAAACTTTTTTTTTTGCGTTTTTCTGGAACTAGCAGCGTTTTTTTTACGCTAAATGAACGTTTTCTCGCTTTATGCTCTCATTCGCAGCGTTCTTTTAGGGTAGCTGTAACACACAAACGTTCTCCCGTCTCTTGAATGCAATAACCGGCGTTCATCTCCTCCTAGTAATACGTTTTTCTCTTCCACGAACATCAGGGTCACGGCTGTTCTCTGTCCCTTCTCCTCCTCCTCCCATTCACCTTTCATCATTCGTCTCCCTGACCACAATATTCAATTATTACATCTCTCCCTCACACCCTCTCCCCTTCCATTTATCTCTCATTCCAGTCTATCTCACCTGAATTATTCTTTTTTATGTATGTATGTATGTATGTTGCATGTAAGTATGTATGTATGTATGTATGCATGTATGTATGTCGTTTTCTCTCCGTCTCTCCCTTTCCTTCCCTTTCCGCCTTTCTTTTCCCTTCACGATCTCTTACCCTTTGTCTCATTTGCATTTCCTCTCTCTTCCTCTCCAGTCTCTACCTTTCCACATCCCCTTCTCTTCTCTCTCTTCATCAATCTCAGGACCACAGCGGAAAAATCATCTCTGTTCCTTCCTCTCCTGTCACATACCTATCCCACTCTTTATTCCTTCTTCCTATCTGTATTATCCTCTGTCTCTCTCTCTCTCTCTCTCTCTCTCTCCTTTTGTTATATACACTCGTCTTATTTTTTTAGGCTCAAAAACCAAAATAGAAAAACGTTCCTTCCGTTCACCAGTTTTCCGTCGGCCACCAAAAGAAAAAAACGAAACTTTTGTGGAAAAATATAAACTGTTCTCTCTCTATTTTGTGATCTGCAGACAATTTTTTTTTCTGCCTAACTTCATATTAAGAACTGGTTTAATTAACTTATTGTCCAGATGGTATAGAAGAGATATATGAAGTATTTTTTTCCGGTTTGGTGACGACTGCTGCTGCTGCTGTTGGCCGAACCAATTCTTACTTTTACTTTTGATTCACTTTTATTAACAAACTTATATTAATAACCAAATAACCTGTAGTTTGTAACGAGTGCTATGCAGTGTTCTGTTCAAGTGAGACCAGTCCCAACCATGTTATGTACGCGTTTAGACTCGGCACTCACCACCGGGTCCGACTATGTCACTCTGTATTCACTGTCGTGTGTGCTGCCTCAGTTACCATTAAAAAGAGCAATCAAGTGTTGTGTGCTGCTGTTCATACATAGTGCAGTGATAGTGATGTCAAGACACATTATGACGCAGTATATTTCTATGACGAAAAAGTGAAAGTTTTATAGTGAAGGCAGAGTTTAATAATGATTGGACTGAAAATTATATTTTGTGAGTTTCAATTTACTTGAACTTTTCAAGTTTGTCACCACAAATACCCTCAGTTACAGTATTATCATATGCACTGTGGATAACATCTGCCTTCCCTAGTACTGTACTTACATTTGTAAACAGATATTTTCAAATATGAACATTGTTGAACATAATGAATGGGTGAAGTGTTCTTACTTATGTTCATCTAACCAACACACTGCGTTGTATGTTGAACGATGAAAACTGATTTTGAGGAAGTTCTCAAGAGACATGAATGTCATACATCACGTTAATAACCTTCAAGTCCCTAAGCTTCTGTTAACAGTTTGTAATCAGTACAGGTGTGTGTTTTTGAACCAAGCTGTAGTTATACATATTGCAGGATTACAATACGAGGTTTTTCTATAATTATAACTGACACCTTTAAAGTTCTGAATCTATACTATTTACTAATCAAATACAGTCCATTAAGCTGCAACACCATAGTTACTGTAGTGAAAAGTCACACACACACACACACACACACACACACACACACACACACACACACACACACTATGGCCCGCCACAGTCAAAATATTTAAAAATGATCCACTTGCATTAAAGTTTAGCCACCCTGTTCTGGAAGATGAAGGAGAGGTCCGATGGTCTGGTGTCAGGGATAGTGTGCATCAGGTAACTCCAGCGATGTTTGACTCCGTGGGTAATTGTGCATACGCCGCCTATTGTCCAGCCTTAGCAATTGCAATTTTAGACAGAGCTTGGATCACCTTCACCCACTCGTTTACCTTTCCAGTTACGTATTTGGCCTTGACATCATTCGTGGCGATTACCGCGCCTAGGTGTCCTTGGCCTTCCTTTGAACACCTCTATAGCCTGGTCGTAATATTCTGGCTTCACAGTGAGGAAGGATTTGATAGCATTTGGATGGTACCTTCTTTGTGGACCACGTGATGTTACGTTCTTCCACCACGTTTTGATATCTTCAACTTTTTTTGCTCCTGTGAGGTCATTAGCTTATGGTACGGGAGACAGTAGTAGACAGAGAGAGACAGGGTGTGAATGAGAGACAGCAGCAGACAGAGAGGGAGGAAGGCATTTAGAGACAGTAGATGGACAGAAGACATTAGTAGACAGACAGAGAGGAAGACTTCTTAGAGAGACAATGCGTGGATTTGAGACAGTAGCAAACAGACAGAGAGGATGACCTCGAGAGACAGTGTGTGGACGGGAGACAGTAGCAGACAGAGAAGGCGACAAAACTCACCACACCGAAATTCCCTAAAGTAAACACCCCATTAGGTCGAGTGTATTTTTGGGTCTGTAATTAGCTAAGAGTAAGGCAGCGGTTAACAGGAAGAGGAGGAGGAGGAGGAGGACGGGGAGGAGGAAGAGAAGGGGGAGGAGGAAGAGGAGGAAGAAGAAGATGGAGAGGAGGAGGAAGAAGATGGAGAGGAGGAGGAGGATTTAATAGGGGGTGATGGTGGTGGTGCGACTTAATAACAGTGGGGGTTAGGTTAGATTAAGTTTAGTTAATGATAATGTGGTCGAATTTAAGGTATGGCCCTGTTCGTGGCACTCTTCCCAATATTAAACGTCTTTCCTAACTTCTCCCTCCCATTGACCCCCCCCCCCACACACCCTCACAACCACCCCTTCCCCCTCTCTCAACCCCTCCCCTTTACACCCCCTCCTCACCACCTCTCCACTACCCCACACCCTCACAACCTGAAAAGAATCTTGTAAAAATGTGTGTGTGAGTGAGGAGAACGGAAGGAGAAACTGAGATAGAACAAAATGAAAGAGAGTGAAAGAAAGAAAGAAAAGAGAAGAGATTTTTTTTTTTCGATGATTGATGAAGATGAAGAATGAGGAAATTGGAATCAGGGTCACAAGAGAACGAAGAAATGAGAGAGATATGTGGAGTTAATGTAAAGAAGCAGAAGTAAAAAAAAATACGAGAGGTAGATAGAATTGAGGTAAGGAAAGGAAGGAGGAATAAAAAGAAATGTGGAAAGATGTGAGGGAATTGGAGAATGAATACGAGATAATGGAAAGAATATACCCAAAGAGAAGAAAGAATGAGAGATAGATGGAGTAGATAATAGAGAATATAAAGAAGAAAAACAATTGAGAAACATTTAACAAATTACGAACAAAGAGAAAACATAATAAAGGAAGGAGAATAAGAAGTGGCTAAAGGATAGAGGAAGAGGAAAAAGATGCAATGATTAATGGAGAGAGAGAGAGAGAGAGGGGGAAACACGACAAATTGAAACTTATAAACGCAATAATAAAAAGGGTAATTAAATTCTAAACTAAAAGGCTCTGTGATAAAGAAAGTTATACATTATACATTTAATAATAATTACAATGCATAAATAGTATGATGAAGGAGCCTGTATAATGATATAAAGCACAGTAGAAATATTGATTATTTTATTATTATTATTATTATTATTATTATTATTATTATTATTATTATTATTATTATTATTATTATTATTTCCCCAACATCTCTCGTTCTCCTCTTAGGTTAGGTTAGGTCATATTAGGTTAGATTAGGTTAAGATAGGATAGGTCGCGTTAGATTAGGTTAAGTTAGGTTAGGTTATTTTTTCCAGGTTAGGTTAGGTCAGGTTAGGTCATGTTAGGTTAGGTTAAGTTAGATTAGGTTAAGACAGGTCACGTTAGGTTAGGTTAGGTTAATTTTCCTTAACTTAGGTCAGGTTAGGTCATGTTAGGTTAGGTTAAGTTAGGTTAGATTTGGCGAAACACAAAATCAGTGCCCGTTAAATCCAGTTCATATTATAGTCAGTTGTACAATGTTTCTCCACCTATACCAGTAAGTCATTACTTCTAGTCATCGTCAGCCTCCCAGATACGACAAGAAAAACTATAAGAAATATTACGTATTTAAAAATAAAAAAGTAATTAGCTAAAAGAAAACAAGTTATTTATCCCTCAAAAAATACACAATTAACATAAAATACATTAACACCTGTAAACACCTGTAAACATCTGTAAAACAAGACAAAACCAAATAATTCAATCAACACACACCTCAACCTCTCTTACCTGTTCACGTCACACCTGTACACACCTGCCATCAGTCCTCCAATAACTGATGCAACATTACATTCTGACAAAGTATAAAAAAAAATTAAAAGATGAAAAATAAAAAAAATAAAAAATAAAAAAACACATACTCTTACACACAGCTTTAACTGGCTCGTTCACGCAAATAATATTGGATTAGAGATTCAACCAGTGCAGTTTTAAGTAGGTTTACAGCGAAGGTTTCAGCGAAGTCGAAGTTTAAAAATTCCCTTTCAAACGCGGCCATGTCTGATTTATCACCAAATCGCCTGGAATTAAAATTTGCTTTAATTCGAAGATGAAAGAAATTTTGTTTTCTCTTCTCTTTGACTTTGTACTTGATTTTCATAATGTTAATATTGTCATTTTTGTGATGGTTAAATAGTGAGGAGGTGATGTTAACTTATTACGGGTTGTGTTGTCGTGTGTGTGTGTGTGTTGATGAGGAGGAAACTGGGGGCTGGAGTCAATGGTATGTATGTATGTATGTATGTATGTATGTATGTATGTATGTATGCCCTCATACTACTTGTCTATCACTCTTATGTATACCTGTATCAAATATACATAGTGGGTAGTATTACATCATATTAATATAAAACTTGTGTATTATCGTTAAATGTTTGGGTCGTCGTCAGTTTCAGTTGTATTTGACCCCAGTATCAGCCTCACATGAATGAGGTGATTGGTTGAAATTGTTTCATATTACGGCCAATTATATCCTAGTCTTGTGATTATGAGCGCCAATATCCCAGCTGGGGTGTGTGTGTGTGTGAGTGTGTGTGTGTATGTGTGTATAATAATAATAATAATAATTAATGGTTTATTGAAAGAGCTTGGCAGCCAGAAGGCTGAAAATATACAGTTACATATTTGGGGAATGGGTTTCGAATTACAAATAATATACAAGTAACATAAGTGATACAAATAAGATATGTAATAACTAGATGGGGATCAGCTCAAACTACAGTTCATTTCAACATAGTGACAGTGTAAGGAGCAGTGTTTACTGGGAGTGAATACACTGGTTTATTACAAGTTATTGATAATTTTTACAATGGTTGGGTCTGGGCTGTTGTGTGTGTGTGTGTTTTTTCCGCAGGCGTTCAAGCGTGAATATTTATTTACAAAAAAAATAAGATTAAAAGAGAAAAGTAATGATAGAGAAATGATGATAAAAATATGCAATAAACGACAGACAGACAGACAGACAGACATGACGAAAACTTAAAGATTTTTTTTATCACTCGCGAAATGAAAAAGGAATTCTTAAAAGGTGCCAAGACATTCCCATGCCAATTACAGTCTTCAGGTTGCCCGCTGTGCCAAATTACTGACACCGCAAGATCTTAGGTGTGCCAAATAATTATTAAGACGTCGAGATCTTTCATAAGTCAGACCATTACTCCTCCAAGATCCTTCGTTGGCAAAAGAACTCTAGGCAATATTCTCGGTCTGTCACTTTAATAATTTAACACGTAGTGGTGGTAACGATGTATACTTCCTGCACCTCACCTGGAGACGGCCTGGAGGGGAGAGTGTACAGGTCAGCGGACACAGGCAGCAGACACAGGTCAACAGATACAGGTAGCAGACACAGGCAGCAGACACAGGTAGCAGACACAGGTAGCAGACACAGGTAGCAGACACAGGTAGCAGATACAGGTCAACAGACACAAGCAGCAGACACAGGTCAACAGACACAAGCAGCAGACACAGGTCAACAGACACAAGCAGCAGACACAGGTCAACAGACACAAGCAGCAGACACAGGTAGCAGACATTGGTGCAGCAGGTGACACAGGTAGCAGGCACAGGCAGCAGACACAGGTCAACAGACACAGGCAGCAGACACAGGTCAACTCGACACAAGCAGCAGACATCATCATCATCTCAATATGCATTATCTCAACTTTTCCACTCTCCTCACACAGGATGGACAAAATTCTCCCTGTTTTCATCAACTTGGCTTCATATACTGCAGGTGCCTGAAGGTTTAATATAGCCTAAATCTTATACGGTATATTTTATCATACTGTTATATTATAATGTTTATCAGACCTAAATGTTGTTTTTGGCGGATAATGGAACACTCATATAAGAACTACACACAAACACACACACACACACACACACACACACACACACACACACACACACACACACACACACACACACAAACACACACACACACACACACACACACACACACACACGCACACACACACACACACCCACACACTCACTCACCAATAATATTTGACCATTTCTCATATATCGACAGCAAAATTTATACATGCAATATCTGAACTCGATGAAATAATAACTTGCATACGTGAAGGATAAAGTCATATATACACAGTCATATATCTCTCGTCATCGCTAACTCAGGAAGCCATCTGTTGTAACATACGAAAATGACGTGTGTGTGTGTGTGGAAACTGCTGAACCTCTTCTATGGAATTCTTATATAGAAGCTTTTATGTGTTACAGTATATTGGGGTTATATAGAAATTGCTCCTGTGTTTATTATTGTAATATAATTTATTTTGATGTTAAGTTGTTATTTTTTTGATATGAAACTGATTTATATATTTCGTGTTGTGAGATTTTGGTGTTATATATAATTCCAAAATTTATCTTGTGTAATTTCTGGATCTGTTATTTAAAATTATTGAACGTGTAATATAATGTTGTCATATATAATTCTTTAACGTCTTACAAAAATTGCTGTTATAATAATTATCCTATACGTGTTACATGAAAAATAATAACAAATGCTAAATAGGTGAGAACAAAATGTCATTAAATTAATCAACTTAGGGAAAAAATTATTCATAAATTATTGAATCTGTGACAAAAATTATTCATAAATTATTGAATCTATGACAAAAATTATTCGTAAATTATTGAATCTGTGACAAAAATTATTCATAAATTATTGAATCTGTGACAAAAATTATTCATAAATTATTGAATCTGTGACAAAAATTATTCATAAATTATTGAATCTGACAAAAATTATTCATAAATTATTGAATCTATGACACAAATTATTCATAAAATATTGAATATGTGACAAAAATTATTCATAAATTATTGAATCTATGACAAAAATTATTCATAAATTATTGAATCTGTGACAAAAATTATTCATAAATTATTGAAACCTCCAACAAAAAATAACTGCAACACGATTCTTTTATCTACAGGTTTACATTACGAAGAGTTAGTAGGAAATAAATCAATTGTTTCATCATTAGTTTACAATAACACATCAATTGTTTACCATTAGTTTACAGTAGCAAAGTTCTGCACCAAGAATACCAAATGTAGACCCACCACACCTGAAGGAAGTAAACCATAGGAGGAATCAGCCAGGTATGTGTGTGTGTAAAGCTGTAGGAACACTGACCAGACACCCGATTTATAGTTAGTGATGTTAGAGTGTCCAGGAGACCTACTGTAAACTCTCACTAGTGTGTAATTATAAAATGTTATTTGGATTTTTTTTTTAGTTGAAATTGTTTTTGTTTTACTTAAAATTGTTCATATATATATATATATTTTTTTTTTGTTACATGGATTTGTTGAAATATAAATGTGGTGTGTATATGGTCTCTCTCTCTGTATGTATCTTAATCTTTCCTTCACTGTTTCTTCATAATCTCTCAATCTCAGCCCCACCTCTTCTTCTCTCCCTCTCTTCCTTCCTCCCTTTCTTTTATCGTAGAGGAAGATGAAGGACAGTAAAAGAAGATTAGTAGTTAGGGGAGATTATACACAGGTTGGAAATTGAAGGAATGGAGGGAGGGGAAAGAGAGTGGGAGGGAGAGAAGGAAGAGAGAGGGGAAATTTGATAAAGAGACGGACAATGAGAGATAGAAGGAGAGAGAGAGATTAAGGGAGAAGGAGAGGGAGAGGAAGAGAGGGGAAAGGGAGAGATATTAAGAGAAAAGACGTAGAAAGTGAGAAGGGTAAAGGGAGGGGAAGAGAAAAAGGAAATAGGAAAGAGAGAGAGAGAAAGGAGATGAGGAAAGTACAGGTAAATATATGGCGACCTGGCTCCATTCCTCTTAACAAAACATTGAACCAGATGCCTAAAAAAATCTGGTTAACTGATGGTGCTGCACATACTGGGGACACTAAACAGACGAAACTCTCTTCCATTTTCTGTGGTTTTGAGTTCATTATCGTATTGTCCCTTCGACTTACTTCTGGATTCTGGACGAGTGAGGTTGTCTATTAGATTGGGGTAGAGAGTGTGTTGTCGCTTCTCGTATGCTTCTGTAGTTTATTTTTTGGGGGGGAATTATCATCAATGGTTGTTTTTATTTTCTGGTGGACGTCTTTGTAGGAATTCGTGGGTATATCTCTCTCTCTCTCTCTCTCTCTTTCTTTCTTTCTTCCTTTTTTCTTTCTTTCTTTCTTTCTTTCTTTCTTTCTTTCTTTCTTTCTTTCTTTCTTTCTTTCTTTCTTTCTTTCTTTCTTTCTTTCTTTCTTTCTTTCTTTCTTTCTTTCTTTCTTTCTTTCCTTCCTTCCTTCCTTCCTTCAATCATCCCCACCATTCTCTTCTCCTCAAATCCCTTTCCTTCTACTACAATACTATTCTCTTCGTTCCCTCCTTCTCCTTTTATCCCCTTCCTTCTCGCCTTATCCCTCCTCCCTCCCTTCCTTCATTCCCTCCTCTCTATCCAGCCACCCACCCTCTCCTTCCACCCCTCCCTTCCCTTCCCCTCCTACCCCTCTGTCAGCTTAACTCTATACCAAAGGCGAGGTTTTCTCAGACCATCAGTAGAATCGTGAAAACACTGGACCAATCACCTGAAAAAGACTTCATTTAACCAGTGTGTTTCTCTCCTCACCTGGACACACAAAAGTCTCTTCCCTCACTATCACCCAAGGGCAAGTTATATTAAGTTAGGAGTTAGGTTAGGTTAGGTTAGGTTAGGTTAGGTTAGGTTAAGTTAGGTTAAGTTAGGTTAGGTTAGGTTAGGTTAGGTTAAAAGCCTGTAACTTTCCTTCCCTCTTGACTGATCAACACTCCTTTGTTTTCACACGTGAGGGATTATTTTTTTTATAGATCAGTAACGTTAAAGCTCCGGCACTAACGCAGCTGTGTCTATTTCTTGGTCACCATGGTAAACCCCTGGGAGATTTCACTGTTATTTTTGTTGTTGTTGTCGTCGTTGTTGTTGTTCAATTATCAAGGTTATTATGCACTGTTATTTATTCTAAAAGTGCTGCAACTACCTAACGCTAAACTAATCTAATCTAACCTTTACCTAACCTAACCCCCCCCCTCTCCCCCCCAGGTAGCGTTGGGTGTTTAATCAAAAAGGTAAAATAAACTGAGGTGTCTAATCTCTTGGCAATTCCTATTTTTTTCCTTCCTTTATTCTTTATAACTCACACAGCCTTTAATGACAAAGGTATCTGTTCGTCACACCCTTTACCTGTTAATTAACGGGTTCTCTCACCTGTGGTCTCTGTTGACTAAGTGGTCAACCCTTTCTCCCCTCACTCTTCCCCTAACCTCACTCATCTCCTCCTTACTCCCTTCCTTCCCTTCTTCTCTACCTCCCTTCCTCCTCCCTCTTTCATCTCCTTGTCCTGTCCTCCCCTTCACCCTCTTTCTTTCTCCTTTCCCCTTCCACCCTCCCTCTTTCCCCACTACCCTCCACCCTCCTCTCTTTCTTCCCTCCTCCCCAACCACCTCCTCTCTTCCTCCACTCCTTCACCCTTCCTCTTTTTCTTCCTTCTACCTCCACCCTACCACTTCCTTTCCTCTCCCTCCACCCTTCCTCTCTCCCTTCCCCACTCCACATCCCTCCTCTCTTTCTTCCTTCTCCTCCTCCACCTTCCCCTCCTTCTTTCTCCTCCCTCCTCCTCCTCCTCCTCCTCCTCCTCCTTCTCCAAACTAAAGCATATGAGTATTTTGACCAGGATAAATATCATGTGTGACTCTCTCTCTCTCTCTCTCTCTCTCTCTCTCTCTCTCTCTCTCTCTCTCTCTCTCTCTCTCTCTCTCTCTCTCTCTCTCTCTCTCTCATATCATAATATAGTTAAAATATTTTCACCCAGTTTCACCCTCCCAGGCAGAGTCAGTCAGGGGGCGGACAGAGGCTCGAACCCGTGCCTTTGGAGAGCTTAAGGACTAGAATTAACGCCCCGGCTACCAGACTACGTATTTTATCGAGGTGGTGAAGCGAAGAGAGGTAGCAGTAAATATCCCTGTAAGTGAACGGAGTGAGTAGAGAGAGAGAGAGAGGAAGAGAGAGAGGGAAGGAGAAAGGGAGTGAGAGAGAGATAATAATAAGATAGACAGACAGACAGACAGACAGACAGACAGATAACAACTTACTAACTAACTAACACTTGTTCCCTTAACACCAACACTAACGCCAGAAGTAGACAAACAATCAAATAAGGAAGTAAACAGGTAAACAAACAAAGTGTGAAAAAGACTGACAAACAAACAGTCAACAAGCAAGGAAACAAGTAAACAAACAGTCAACAAGCAAGGAAACAAGTAAACAAACAGTCAACAAGCAAGGAAACAAGTAAACAAACAGTCAACAAGCAAGGAAATACGTAAACAAACAGTCAACAAGCAAGGAAACAAGTAAACAAACAGTCAACAAGCAAGGAAACAAGTAAACAAACAGTCAACAAGCAAGGAAACAAGTAAACAAACAGTCAACAAGCAAGGAAACAAGGAAACGTTAACAAGAATATACTTCTTCTGTCTGGGCGAGAGTCTGAAATAATGAAGGTAACGTGATCTTGAACCTTCAGACAGACACACACACACACACACACACACACACACACACACACGCCCACACACGCCCACACACACACACACACACACACACACACACACACACACACACGCCCACACACACCCCCCCACACACACACACACACACACACACACACACACCCACACACACACACCACACCCACACGCCCACACACACACACACACACACACACACACACCCACGCCCACACACACACACACACACACACACACACACACACACACACACACACACACACACACAAGTGCAGGTGAGGCCATACACAATACACTGACAGAAAGCAATCAATCATTTAGGAACATACTGGTGAACAAAGTCTGGGGGAGGAGGTGAGAGGTGAGGAAGAAGGACGGGAGGTGAGAGGTGAAGGGAGGAGAGGACGGGAGGTGAGAGGTGAAGGAGGAGAAGGGACGGGAGGTGAGGAGGTGAGGAACGAAAGGAGGACAGGGAGGAGGGAGAGGTGAGGAGAGAGGTGAGGAGGGAAGGGAGTGAGAGGAGAAGGGACAGGAGGTGAGAGGTGAGAGGGAGGGAGGAGAGGACAGGAGGTGAGAGGTGAAGGGAGGAGAGAGGACAGGGAGGGAGGTGAGGGAGGAGAGGGAGGTGAAGGTGAAGGAGGAGGGACCCAGGAGGTGAGAGGTGAAGGGAGGAGGGGACGGGAGGTGAGGTGAAGGGAGGAGAGGGACAGGAGAGGTGAGGGAGGAGAGGGACAGGAGGGGAGAGGACAGGAGGTGAGGAGGTGAAGGGAGAAGGGACAGGGAGGTGAGAGGTGAAGGAGGGAGAGGTGCAGGAGGTGAGAGGTGAAGGGGAGAGGACAGGAGGTGAGAGGTGAAGAGGAGGAGGAGAGAGGAGAGGTGAGGAGGAACAGGAGGTGAGAGGTGAAGGAGGGAGAGGAACAGGGAGGGTGAAGGGGAGGAGGGACAGGAGAGGTGAAGGGAGGAGAGGGACAGGAGGTGAGAGGTGAAGGAGGAGAGGGACAGGGAGGTGAGGAGTGAGAAGGGCGGAGGTGAGAGGGAGGAGGAGGAGGAGGTGGGGAAGGGAGGGGAGGGAGGGGAGGTGAGAGGGGAGAGAGGGAAGGTGAGAGGGAGGGAAGGGAGGAGGAAGGAAAGAGAGGAGAGAGAATGAGAGGTACGGCTGCTGTGGGCTGTAGAGAGGAGAAGAACGGCTGTGTGGAGGTGAAGGAAGGAAGGAAGAGGAGTCATGGGGAGGGGAAGGAGAGATGGGGGAGGGAGGGAGGGAGGGGAGAGACATTCGAGAAGGACCTCTGAGGTTTACACAGCTTTAGGTAAATGTTAAAAGGACCTTTGAGATATGTTAGTAGTAGGAGAGAGAGAGAGAGAGAGAGAGAGAGAGAGAGAGAGAGAGAGATGAATGAATGAATTAATAAAGAATTATATATAAATAGATTCATAGATAAATAGATTAATAGCGGTGGCATAGTCGAGACCACTAACTCTGAGTCGGACTTTTAGGTTACGTTAGGTTAGGTTAGGGCGGTCAAACACGCTTCTTGTTTCCTGATTCTTAGTAAATCATGTTACAATAACGTGTTGAGGTTGGTGGAAGTTCCCGGCCGTACTGACTGTGGTAATTCCGTTGAACAGATGTTATTGATTTCGAAGCCGTGAACCAGACGTCGCCCTGACCTTGACCTTGACCTTGATAGTGTTATTACCAACCTTCAACAAATAAGGTCTTTAAGCACCAATCATTGTTATTTATCACACGAATCAATCAACTATTAAATATTACGAGGGATGCAAATCTGCGTAGCCATAAGCTTTCTCCTGCGTCGTCCCTATGTCATAACTGGTCGCTTTGATTAAAACTTCCAAAAGAAAGTAAAAAGTTTTAAAAGTTAATTTCACAACATGGAGAAAAATCGCTTCTTTACTCCTCTTTTTGTTTTAGTTGTAGAAAATGTTCAAACACACACACACACACACACCATCACACTCCTACATGACAGCTAACTTCCCGACACCCAATTCTAAACTACACGAGTATCTGGTACCGATATCTGCGCTCCGGAGTCTATTCATTAAGAGGTATTGAATGTTCTTATTGTTTACTGGACGCCGGGTCTCTGATGCTCATTTGTTTGTTCCTCACGATGTTAAAACTTTATATTGTGATGATTTATTTATTTATGTTATTATTATTATTATTATTATTCGTAAAAGCTTAATAATGTTCCATATAAGCTTCACAGTACCATGAAAGCTTGCTAGTGCTTCATGAAAACTTAATAATGTTCCATACAAGCTTCATAGTTCCATAAAAACTTAATAATGTTCTGTAACAGTTTGATTGGGTTCCGTAAAACCTCAATAGTGTTCCTTAAAAGCTTGATACCGTTCCATAAGCTTCATGGACTTCCGTGAAGATATTCGGGATAGATTTATTCCTCTGATTCTCTGTATTTTGTATAACCCGAGAAATAATGCCTCTGTCCATGCGTTGTGGCGGGAAACATGTCAACACTGAACGACCACCAACAGTACAGGCTGAGCAGTTGTGTTTATCAATATTTTTAGGTTTAATATTCACAGCTCACGAGAGATATGACTATGTTAGTATTATTGTTTGTAGTGTAAATATGTGTTAGTTTTCACACTACATAATATAATGAAACATGACGATAATTAAATGTGGCTTTATAGGGATGTTTGTCGCGTCTGTTCTACTGGTTATGTCTGTGTGAAATATCCCGCAAATGTTTCCCTGACAAGTTTTAATGTTATGCGTTAGTTTTTGACTCACTATTATCCTCATATACAGTGTAACTTTTACACTGTAAATATAACGAATTAAACATTATACTGTGTTGGTTATGCCGTGTGAGCGAAAGTTGGCTGCAAACGAAGTGTACATTTTTCTCAGTTTTCAGCACCAAATTACGATAATTCACACAATAAATCGCCTCAGTATCGTCTTGATATACAAGGTAAAATATATGTTAGCCTTTGTATCATATAATATAGTGAAGCGGTAAGAGCAGTGGTGGGCAAGTTACGAAGTATTTGTAATTCATTACAGTAACTACTTGTAAACTATATACATTTTCAGACGCTTACATTTTATTTGTAATCAAGTAAAAAAATCGAAAGTAACTACTTTTACTTAGTTAATTTTGTAAGCAAGCTCTGTTGTATACAAATACAGTCAGAAACCGTAATTACTGGCCCACTCAGGTCGAGCGGTAGGTGAGACCAGGGGGTCCTTACTGGTCGGCGGCTCACAGTGTCAACACACACACACGAACACACCAGTCGTCACCAGTCGTTCAGGTCATACCTTCCCTTTACTTTAGATATAATGTTACTTTTACTGCTGCCACAAACGTGAAGTAAATCAGTTATATGTTATGTCTAATGGACCACAAACATATCCACTGACCAATGCTAAAAGGACATAGCAGCAGTTTTAGAATATGTCTGCTTAGGCCAACACAGGAGTACTCTGGTGATGTCCCACACTACATAATGTTGTCATAGCCATAGTACAGCAGTAGACCAAGTCTCATGCTTTATGTTAACAGACACAGTTCTCTGATACACTGAACACATCGTTGGGCTGTCAGCACAACTCCTGCTGGCGGTGAAGGTCAGCACCTCATTTAGGCTGCCTGTCTATAAATATTAAACTATGAATAATCAAATATCACACCTCTAAGCAGTGGTAAATAATGTTAATATTTTTTATACCAGAATGTGAAGAATCTGGCAAAAGTTACTGAGGACTGTATACTTCATGTAAGTTGTGGGTACTTGTGGTCGTAAGTCCAAACTCGTGCACCAGCTGGCTAACGTCTCAGATTGACTCACTATATCTCCTTCATTCGCAGAAACAAACACCAAAGTCTCGGTGTGTTGTGGACGCTACGTTAGAATAAGTAATAAATATATCAAGATATGACAGTAGATACTCTTAGCGTCACTAGCCAGTGTTGCCTCTCTGTCTTAGAGAGAAATAGAGGAAAAGTCTCAACCTTACTCGGGGGTCCAGCGGGACCTTCGCTAGCATCACTCCTTGGGGGTGTGAGGACGGCTGTTCTGGCCCTCTCGGCGGAGTCGTGAAGACCCTCAGCTACCTCCGCACCTGAGGAGATTGGCCAAGAAGGGTGGCCTATGGGACCCACTCGGCGGAGTTCCTGAAAGTTCTGGGCTGCCCTTGCCAATGCATGCTAGTAGTATTTCGTTATTATCTCTTTCGGTCAATGTAATCAAAATTTTAATGACCATCAATGTTGTTCGGCGTGCCAGCAGCCTGGAGGCTATTGGTTCACCTCTACACCCGTGGGAACATCCAAGTCGGTTGTGTACAACAGCATCAGAGAATTAAAGCAGCCTTACAGTAAGAACGGAATGTTCTATAATCAGCACCAATGTCTTACGGCTCGTTAAGGCATCATGTGTTGGTCAATACAAAAGTTTTTACCAAGTTAATGGCCGACAATCCAATATAATATTATGATTTTTCACTTGTAATAATACATATAAATGAATCGCTTCATACAAAACGTAACATAACGTAACGTGCGTAACGTAATGATATGTAACGAAATGTAACGAAATATAACGTAACCTGCTTTAGGTATATATAATATGAATATATTATGATTGTAAACGACGTCTTATTATGATTTTTTTCATATGCAAATTAATTTACATTGTCATAACAATGAAAAAAAGATTATCCCACTTTCCCTATTTAGCGGACACACACACACACACATACACGGGTGGCTGAGAAACAAGAACAGGGGGAAGGGAATAGGAGAGACGGTGGTGTGTGGTAGAAATATCCTGTCATGACGTGTTTAAATTTTTTTACAACACATGAGTATAACTTACCAAGGGGACAAGGTAATGATGTGATATACAGCAGTGGTTCATCATTATTCTATGGCCAGCAAGGAAATAATTAGAGTTTCATGAAGTGACTCACACAGAAACACATGAACATTTTTTTTACTGTTTTAAAAGTATTGTATAATAAAGTTAATAAATTCTTGTAATTAGTTGTTAATAATGTCACTACACAAAAGCCTATGTGATACATAGGCAATATAACACATGAGATATATCAAAGAGAAGCACCATCATCACACTCACCACACAGAGAAGCACCATCATCACACTCACCACACAGAGAAGCACCATCATCACACTCACCACACAGAAGCACCATCATCAGATTCACCACACAGAGAAGCACCATCATCACAAACACCATCGCATTAATCACCACACTGATTATGATGTTACTCCTAACATCAGTTTTAAAGGACATATTAGTTGTCAATATTACTTGTTGAAATATAAATTATTGTTGTTTCAGTTTGTGTAACTTTGGTTTATCATTTTATTAAGACATTAATGTTAATGCTGAAATGGTAATGAACAACTGACTAAAAGGAGGATTTTCTTACACTTGCATCGTTAACATGATCAGTATCATTTTTAATATCATTAACATCAAATATTCTTATGGAGACTTACTGGCTACCCTGGCTCTGTCCACGGTGCCCAGCTGGAACTCCTCCTGCATGCTTTTGTCGAACTATCGCCTCGCCTGTTCAACCTGTATCTGGCCACGGGACCATCACAGTGAGCCACCGACCAGAAACACCACCCTCCCCTCACCTCCCCGCTCAACCTAGTGGGTCAGAGAATATGGTTTCTGACTGTACATCATTACATGTATACTGCTTATTATTTATTTCCTATGTGCTATTATGTGAAAAATATAAAGTTTGTTGTAACACGAGTTACTAGATACGTCTGAACTCTGTGGTCACCTCACAAGAGTAAACACACGAAATACCTATTATAGATGAATAATTATACCTTATAAAGTTTATATGGTAGAGGCGTCGCGACTACAACGCGGGGTTGACCATCACAGTTCAACTGGTCTGGAGTTAAATGCCAATGTTATGTGGGACGTTTCTTTTTTTTTTAAGTAAATATTGAAATTGGTGACCATCTATACTGTTTTCACTCATATGATGGGTGATGACCTTTCACTTAATTACCAGCATCTTGTAATTATCATTATTTTGGTCGTACAGTAGGATTTTACCCAATGAAAAAATCGCCCAATGGAATTTTTATTATAACGAAAAATGGTCACTTGGTATTTTTTTTTGCCAATGAACGTTCCTTCACGTACAGTAGTAGGCTTGGTTGTCAGGTTATGATTTGTGAGTTGGGATTCATTTCTACCATACAGTTGTGTCCGGTGAGAAATCCTATATTGACTTTCTCGATACGTTGGTAATAATACATTAAACCATTAAAAAATATTCTTTATGCATTATGAGGGAATTGTTTGATTAGAATTTGTTAATAACAGATTGTAAATTAGTTTCAAATATATTATACGATTAAGAAACATCGGACAACTAGTACAAACAGGACTCATATGGTACTGTATTCGTCCTTTATTATTGTTTTTACTAATGCTACAAAGCTGTTTATTGTCCAGACTATTGTTGACTGTGGAGAGGTAAAATTATAGACTAGAGGACTGGATATTGTTGTTAGCCTGTCAGACCTTCGAGTCCATATACATACAGTATAATATATATATATATATATATATATATATATATATATATATATATATATATATATATATATATATATATATATATATATATATATATATATATATAGAGAGAGAGAGAGAGAGAGAGAGAGAGAGAGAGAGTTCCCAGGCTTCATAAAATTTGAAGGCTTCTGGTGTGACAACATACCCCACCCAGTTCACCTCCACGCCTTCTGCTATTGTAACTTTCTCACACAAGCTTCTGTGTCAACGACCAATATTCTTTGCACACACACACACACACACACATATTAAACGTTTAGAAACACGAACTTGAGTATTTTTGTTGTTCTTTGTATCAGAACGAGTCAAGAGAGGTACCAACGTAATGATTATCTCTCTCTCTCGTCTAGCCTGAGACCTGGCACACACATAGAATGTGTCACCTTTACAGCGGTACAGGCATAGAGAAAATAAAAGTATAAACGTAAGAATGTCTCCTTCCCAGCCGAGACAGACGACTTCGGTATTCGTGTCTTTGTTTCGCTCTAGACAACGGATCAAAGACTAGAAAACAAAAACAAAAGAGAGTCGATACTGTAACAAATGTCCCTTAGCAAATTTCCCTTTTCTCCTTTCCGTTCCCCTGTAAACTGCAACAAATAACTCTGACATTCGTGCCTTTGTGTCGCTTTCACTGCGGCTCAAAGGCACAAACAGAAAAAGGAAGCAGAGGGAGGAAAAAAATGAAATAAAATGGGTAAAATAACTGCCACCGCTGCTTGTGTACTGGTAGTGTCAGGGCGCCCACCACCTCTGTGTATCAGGGAGCCGACACTGTTCGCTTGTTAATGATTCACTAACGTCTCCAGTGTCCAATTTTAGCTCAGGCGAATGATTTGGGTGGGGGAGGAGGGGGGGAGGGGGCAGTATCCACGCGTTTGAGGGTATTGGGTGCGTTGATTGGTCCTTGGCCAACCGAGACTTTCTGCTGATTGGTTCGTCGCCGGCCATGACTCTCTTTGATTGGTTGTCTGCCACAGCTATTATGTGAGGTGAGAGGGTCGTTCTTCTCTACGCCTTGTGTTGCACGATCCTAACCTAACCTAACCTACCCAAACCTAAACCTACCCTAAGCTAAACCTACCTAAACCTACCCCGTATGTAGAGAGACAACATAAACTCTCTATAGATACGTGTTCAAGTATAACACTAATAATTACTTTCACTATAAATGACAGAAACTTTACCTGCAATCACCTGCCAACATATGTTCCTCGGTTTTAATTACAGACTCTACGTAAATTCACCAATTAATTACTCTACCACGACAAGAACAACTTCCCACGACAGTAGTAACAGTGTAAAGGTTAATGTTCGAGTGTTATGAAATATGTGACCTTACCTGTGTTATGTGACCTTACCTGTGTTATGTGACCTTACCTGTGTTATGTGACCTTACCTGTGTTATGTGACCTTACCTGTGTTATGTGGCCTTACCTGTGTTATGTGACCTTACTTGTGTTATGTGGCCTTACCTGTGTTATGTGACCTTACCTGTGTTACGTGACCTTACCTGTGTTATGTGGCCTTACCTGTGTTATTTGACCTTACCTGTGTTATGTGGCCTTACTTGTGTTATGTGACCTTACCTGTGTTACGTGACCTTACCTGTGTTATTTGACCTTATCTTACCTGTGATATGTGGCCTTACCTGTGGTATGTGACCTTACCTGTGTTATGTGACCTTACCTGTGTTATGTGACCTTACCTGTGTTATGTGACCTTACCTGTGTTATGTGACCTTACCTGTGTTATGTGATACCTGTGTTATGTGTTACCTGTGTTATGTGACCTTACCTGTGTTACGTGACCTTACCTGTGTTATGTGGCCTTACCTGTGTTATTTGACCTTATCTGTGTTATGTGGCCTTACCTGTGTTATGTGACCTTACCTGTGTTATGTTGCCTTACCTGTGTTATGTGACCTTACCTGTGTTATGTGGCCTTACCTGTGTTATGTGACCTTACCTGTGTTATGTGGCCTTACTTGTGTTATGTGGCCTTACCTGTTTTTGTGTGGCCTTACCTGTGTTTTGTGACCTTACTTGTGTTATGTGACCTTACCTGTGTTATGTGACCTTACCTGTGTTATGTGACCTTACCTGTGTTACGTGACCTTACCTGTGTTATGTGGCCTTACCTGTGTTATTTGACCTTATCTGTGTTATGTGGCCTTACCTGTGTTATGTGACCTTACCTGTGTTATGTTGCCTTACCTGTGTTATGTGACCTTACCTGTGTTATGTGGCCTTACCTGTGTTATGTGACCTTACCTGTGTTATGTGGCCTTACCTGTGTTATGTGGCCTTACCTGTTTTTTGTGACTTTACCTGTGTTTTGTGACCTTACTTGTGTTATGTGGCCTTACCTGTGTTATTTGACCTTATCTGTGTTATGTGGCCTTACCTGTGTTATGTGACCTTACTTGTATTATGTGGCCTTACATGTGTTATGTGACCTTACCTGTCACCTTACCTGTATTATGTAACCTTACCTGTTCTGGTTTGTGTCTCGGGTTTCAGTACAGGCGAGACAGGACAAATGTTATGCACAATAGACGATGGCGATTCTGTTAACATTATCTGCGAGTTGGTTCATAGAGAGAGAGAGAGAGAGAGAGAGAGAGAGAGAGAGAGAGAGAGAGAGAGAATACTCCCAATTTGATGCCACGAATAGGCATTCCCTTCCTTCGTCCTTCACCCCCTCCTCCTCTTCCCTCACTCACCTCCTCTATACCTTCTCCCTTCCCCTCCTCACCCCACCTCACCTCCACTACCCTCCTCCTCCCTTCTCCTCCTCCCTCCCCTAACTTCCTCACCTCTTCAAAAAGAACACAATACAACACTTGAAAGAAGAAGAAGAAGAAGAAGAAGAAGAAAAAGAAGAAGAAGAAGAAGAAGAAGAAGAAGAAGAAGAAGACTCGCTTTTAGTAATAACATCTATCCCAGTCGACACAGTGAAAGGACCAAGTCAGATCTGTGAGGACAATGCCACTATCTTTTTCTACACGATATCTCTCTCTCTCTCTCTCTCTCTCTCTCTCTCTCTCTCTCTCGTGGGTGATTCTCATATATTGTTAAGTTAGGTTAGGTTAGGTTAGGTTAGGTTAGGTTAGGTTAGGTTAGGTTAGGTTATGGGACACATTCATCATGATAACACTGTGATGTTATGTGTGGGAGAGTAGGAGTGGAAGGGGGGGATGGGGAACTTGTTGACGTCATGGTGGGCGTCAACCAATCAGCGTATATCTTAGTTGAACAAGGACCAACCAGAACACATTATACCCTCTTACGCGTGGACTCTGTATATCGCCTCCCTGGAATTTTTTTTACACTTTTTTTTTTTCAGGTCTGAGGAACGGAGAAAATGATAATGGCGCTGACTCTAAAAAGCTGCCTCGAGATGGTGTGATAGAACGACACTAGCCACCATTACAACAATCACTACCACCACTATAACAATCACTACCAACCATTATTACAACAATCACCACCACCACTACAACAATCACCACCAACCATTATTACAACAATCACCACCACCACTAGAACAATCACCACCAACCATTATTACAACAATCACCACCACCACTATAACAATCACCACCAACCATTATTACAACAATCACTACCACCACTAGAACAATCACCACCAACCTAACCTAACCTAACGTCAAGGGTTTAATTATCTGCAGATATCAATTACCTCATGTTCTCCTCCCTCTTCAGCCCCTAGTCACTGTATGGTGTATAACCTCTACTTGTATGGTGTATAACCTCTACTTGTATGGTGTATAACCTCGACTTGTATGGTGTATAACCTCTACTTGTATGATGTAATACCTCTACTTGTATGGTGTATAACTTCTACTTGTATGGTGTATAACCTCTACTTGTATGGTGTATAACCTCTACTTGCATGGTGTATAACCTCTACTTGTATGGTGTATAACCTCTACTTGTATGGTGTATATTGTATAACCTCTACTTGTATGGTGTATGACCTCTACTTGTAGGATGTATAACCTCTACTTGTATGGTGTATGACCTCTACTTGTAGGATGTATAACCTCTACTTGTATAATTTAGGATTAATGATAAGTAGGAATCTTAAGCCAAGTAAAGAATGTGTATTTGCTCGAAACAAGGCTAATAAAGTACTGTACTTGGGTTCATACAAAGGAGTGTTGGTTACAAGACTAGAGAGGTCATCCTAAAACTATATCTTGTGCTTGTGAGACCTCACTTGGATTACGCAGTTCAATTCTGGTCATCGTATTGCAGAATGGATATAAAATCCTTGGAAAGAATGCAGAGGAGAATGACAAGACTAACCCCGGGCATTAGGAACCTTGAGTATAGACAGGTTAAAACATCTTAATTTGTACTCCCTCGAGAGACGTAGAGCGAGGGGCGATATGATACAGGTGTATAAATGAAAGTCAGGGCTAAACAAAGGGGACATTACAAAGGTACTCAAACTATCCAACCAGGAGCGAACTCGTAACAATGGTTTTAAATTAGACAAATTTAGATTTAGGCGCGAAATAGGTAAATATTGGTTTGGAAATATAGTGGATGAATGGAACAAGTTACCAAATATCATCATTAACTCGAATACGCTGGATAGCTTCAAACATAGGTTGGATGGATATATGAGCAATAGGGGTTGGGTGTAAATGGGACTGCCCAGTATGGGCCAATAGGCCCGCTGCAGTTTCCTCCATTCTTATGTTCCTATGTTAATACCAAAAAATAATCAACTTTTCCAGGAATTTCCTTCGAAAATCTACGACTCTCAACATGGGTTTACAAAGGGAAAATCTTGTCTAACAAATCTGCTAACGTTTTTTAGGAAAGTCTTCGAGGTAGTAGATAATGACGAAATTTTCGATGTTATTTACTTAGACTTTAGCAAAGCATTTGACAGAGTACCGCATCAGAGGCTTCTGAGAAAAATTAAGGCTCATGGTATCGAGGGGAAAGTTTTAAATTGGATAAAATCATGGCTCACCGATAGAACGCAGAGGGTCAGCGTAGATGGTGTTAAATCTGAGTGGGGCCGTGTAACCAGTGGGGTTCCCCAGGGGTCAGTACTAGGCCCACTCTTGTTCATAATCTGCATAAACGATCTAGATACTGGGATCAGCAGTGACATAAGCAAGTTTGCGGATGACACCAAAATAGGGCGGCAGATTAATTCAGGGTAGGATGCAAATGCATTACAGGAGGATCTAAATAAACTGCAGGGGTGGTCTGAAAAATGGCAAATGAAATTCAACACCAGCAAGTGCAGCGAACTTAATATTGGAAGAACAAATACTTATAATGTATACAGCCTTAACAACATCAACCTAGAGAAGTCGACTTGTGAAAGAGACCTAGGGGTACTTGTAAGCCCGGACCTACGGCCTAGAAAACAGTGCGTTAATGTTCGAAATAAGGCAAACAGAGTATTGGGTTTTATATCTAGAAGTGTAAGTAACAAGAGTGCAGAGGTCTTATTGCAACTATATCTTGCGCTAGTCAGGCCGCACCTCGATTATGCGGTTCAGTTCTGGTGCCCCTATTATAGAATGGATATAAATTCACTAGAGTCGGTGCAGCGAAGAATGACAAAAATGATTCCGGGACTTAGAAACCTTCCATATCAGGATAGGTTAAAGAAACTTAACTTGCATTCCCTAGAAAGACGAAGAGTGCGGGGAGATATGATAGAAGCATTTAAGTGGGTGAAAGGAATCAATAAAGGGGATATAGATAAAGTTCTTATAATATCCGAGCAGGATAGGACTCGAGCAACGGATTCAAGTTGGATAAGTTTAGGTTTAGGAGGGAGATAGGAAGAAACTGGTTCACAAATAGGGTGGTGGACGAGTGGAACAAGCTTAGCAACTTTGTAGTAAGTGCGGGAACTCTGGAAAGTTTCAAAAGGAGGCTAGATAGATTCATGGATGATAGAGAGTGGTAGTAACTATCGACAGGAGCTGCCATGCACAGGCCAACCGGCCTATTGCAGACTCCTTATGTTCTTATGTTCTTAAGTGAAAAATAATCAAGTTACGGAAGCAATGATTTCACTGTGAAGAGAATAAACGTAAGTTGATCTATGAGAAAAGTCTAAATAATAAAAACGACTCACCTAAAGAATCTCCAATCCAGCTTATTTTACCTAAGCTAACCAAACCTAACCAAATAGTTTAGAAATAAGCTGGGGTGGTTATTCTTCAGGTGATCGACAAAAATAGAAGTAAGAAGAGTTAATATTTCAGGTGATGAAGAGACAAACACCTCACCTTGAGCCGAAGGTCAGGTCAGGTCAGGTCAGGTCCCGCGGGTGGTGGCGTGTCAGCTGTCGTTTCAAGCTTGTACGGAGGAATTCCCTGAGTGATGAGAAATACCAGGAGTGACATCCCTAGTGAGAAGGAAGGAGGAGGAGGGAGGGGAGACCTGTCAGGGGAGGGAGGGAGGGAGGGAGGGAAGACTTCGAGTTCTGTGCGAGGTGTGTTCCCTCTTCCTCTCTCTCTAACTCACACACACACACATTCTGTTGTTGTTTTTCAAGTGTGAAGGGGAGCACCACTCGCTATATGAGAGAGAGAGAGAGAAAGAGAGAGAGAGAGAGAGAGAGAGAGAGAGAGAAAGAGAGAGAGAGAGAGAGAGGGGGGCAGACCATTATCACCACTCGATACATTTACCCAAACATCTTTGAACACAGTATTTACAAAACACTTTATAACTTAATACTAAACATTAGAGTTACGTCAACTTTCTCTTGCTCTCACTATTGACTTTCTCTCTACTCTTACCTTTCTATTTATGTCAACTGTGACCTTTACCTATGACCTTAACCTGTGACCCTTAACATTAATGTGTTTCCTTAACCTGTGACCTTTGACCTTAATTTGTAATCTTAATCTGTGGCCCCTGACCTTAATTTGTGACCTTAACCTATGATTTTGACCTTAAGTGTTTTACCTATGACCTTAACCTGTGACCTTTACCTGTAAATATGACCTTCTTCTTTAACCAACTTTAAACACACGTTATCACGACATTTTGTTAATATACAGACAGACAGACAGATACACGAATCTACACACTTTAATATTCTGTTTATAATTTAAGTGACGGTAAAAAAGAAAACATTAATGTATTTTAAGTTAAAAAATTAATTGAATATTTATGAATTAATTATATCACTATATCCCTGTACTGTATATTGTTTGTGTACCTGTTTTCTATCTGTCTAGGAACAACACAACACTGGAGCTCGCTAATCAAAATTTTACTTCTCAAGATTAAATTCTGATGAAGACAAAACAACGCCTCTCCTTAATTACACAGCTTCTTTATAATTAATATTTCCTTTTGACCCGTTCTCTGATATATATTTACTAACATAACACTGGAACGTAAGTCTAACACATTTTTATTTATTTTTCAGTAACGCATTAAGTTATTTACACGTCTTTTTAGTCATTATTATTAGCTGTTTGAGAATTGAAGTCAACTAGAATAATATTGGAACTTCCACCTTAGGGAGAATTATTTTAAAAGTTTGTATCTAATCTCGTAAATCATCAAGCTCTCCTTCCTTATATAGACTCTCCCTTTTGTTAAATATACAGAAGCTGGTTAAAAATAAATCTGGATCTACACAAGGCCAGATTAACCGTCGCTTGTGTTTGTTTTATCATAAATTACTTTGTTTGAAAGGAAGCTTAACTCTTACACACTCACACCCTAGAATATTGACATACATACATACATACATACATACATGCATACATACATACATACTACATAAGAACAAGCTTCAGTTGTATCATATAATAACTCTGGCAATATTAAACCTTGAGTATTTACATGTTAATTGAGTCCCGGATATAAGACTTTACACTGAGTTTAATAAGGTTTTCTTAACTACGCAATTAATGTTATTACAGTCCAGGGAAATTAGAAAATTTTTATGCCATATGTTGAACTAATTCATTATGAAATGATCCTGTTCAATCCGAGGTGAGCTTTCGCCGTCATCTTGAAAAAAATGACAGCGGTTCGTGGTTTTTTATGTTTTACTCATTAACCGTTTATTTTAGGGAGATGACACTTAATAACTAAATAATTCTGCACATTTTAGTATATTTGAATTTTGTGTAGAATTAATACTTAATAAAAAATATCCACAAGAGCTACACTGTTTAATGTTCCAGTGGGAAAAACCAAGAATATAATGCCCGTTTGCTTTTCTATTTTCAGGTAATAATGTGAAATGGACAGCAAATGAGAAAAAAGGCCGACCACCGATGAAAGACCTTGCATCAGCACTTGCCCGAGTGTGTTCTTTCATTGAGGACAGCGATGACTGCCAATTTTCATCACAGGAATTAATGCGTTAATGGACGAATATATGCCGGCAGAAGTGACACTAAAGAAGAAATTAATAGAGAACTGTGGTAACAATATCATTATTTCTGATGTTGTTTATAAGCCTACTGTGGTCTGTTTTCCTCACACTTGTGACATAGTTTTATCTGATTCCTTGCACACTGTAAGTGGCTGTGTTACAACATCGTCTTATATTTCAAAAGGGAAAAATAATTCTGAACTTGTTACAAAAGCGTCATGACATACGTTCTCTCCTACTCGTTTTCAATTACAGGAATACATTCCCAGATGAAACTGCTAGAGTAGGAGAACTTTTCCTTCTTGCACTATATGGGGCACCTAAGAGTGAAACCTCTTTAAATTAGTATCGCATCAAGAACTTTGACAAAGCAATTGGTCTCAGTAACAGTGCAGTTAAACTTACCAGACTGCCGCCTACAACAACAGCAGCACGCATACACTCTCTGCGTGTTTACCATCAAATTCAGTTGTGGCGAGGTGATCCATTACCACCTGCCTCTTGAGGATGGAAAATTTATCATAATAGTTTGGTCTCTATTCCAACCCTTCAGGCAGCAGCTCCAGAGTCACTTCTGAATCTAATATTCTGCACATGCAAAAAGAGTTGTGATGGACGATGTAGCTGCAAACAAGCTGGCATAAGATGCTCGGATATATGCAGTGACTGTCAAGGAACACCATGTACCAACAGTATGTCCTGCAACATGACTTTCCAAGACGATGATTTTGATGAACATGACATAGATGATGATATCTCTGTTCTTGATACTGACAGTGGTGACAAGGATAATGATGAAACCCATTACAGTGTTGCTGTGGAAGATTATAATGTAAAAGATACTCCTGAGAATGAATGCACATTTGATACTGACCTTATTTATCATAACGGCACTGAATTCGACTCACAAATTTCATGTGTTACTACTAGTACTGAACAAGCTGCAAAGAGAATGAAACTGTCATAAAAATACTAATCGTGGAATAGGTCTACACGGGATACCACATTAAAAAAAACACGCGCCACGTCCTGTACCTCGTGGGTGGTGTAGAAAACGGTACCAGATGATGTAAAAATAGCGAGGGGTGTGGCCAGTAGTGAAGATTTTTTGTCTCGGAAAGTATTAATCGTACACAAAAGTTAATTATATTAAAATGTGCAAAATGTATGCTCTTTTATTTTGTTATCAAATGTCTTCTCTCAAAAATCAACTGTTAATGTGTAAAACATGAAAAACTGCGAACGGTCGCCATTTTTTCAAGGGGGCGACAAAAGCTCACCTCGGATCAGTCAGGATGTTTGGTATGTTGTTTAGAAACGTGTTCTCACTATTTCTACCTGGTATCATTTCATTATGAATTAGTTCAACTTTTTTTCCTAATTTCCTCGGACTATTGGGCCAACTTAAGTCTTATTGGCGTGTAATTACTGAGTCTCATTAGCTCTCTCTAGCGCAAGGGTGGGCAATTATTTTGATGGACGGGCCATTTTATGAATGGTGGTACACTTCGCGGGCCACAGACATACTGTAATATAGATGCAAATGCATAATATTTACACAAAGTAACACTTTGTATTTGTATATATAGGATATAGGGAAATATTAAGTAACATACATAGATATTTTGGGTAAATTAATACATCACTTCTTAGCTTGTCTCTTTTATTATTAATAATAATGTCTCCAATAAGCCTTCTCCAGTTGTTGTTTCCTTCAGTGGCTGCACTGATGCCAATTCTTCTGTGATCTCAAAAATTTTGTTGATGCCTCGAATGAAAATTAACAACTGCGCTGTGTCTCTGACATCACAACTTTCATCAAGTGCCAGTGAATAGTATTCAAAAGTCCTTACTTTATCTTTAAACTGCAGATACATGTTCTCAGCGATGTCCTCTACACACGTCTTACAATTGTTCTCATTGACAAACTTACTTTCTCAAACTGTTTTTTTCTTGTTTGGCTTGCTGTTTTGGGCAATTTTGTGAGCAATCACATAACTCACTCTTGTAATATCATCCTGGGATGAATTTTTTTTTAAATACTTTTATGTTGTTGTAATTGAGCAATCACCTCTTTAGCTTTCTTCCTCTTTTCTTTGTCAGAATGTTTTTTTTACTGGAGTGCTTGGTCTCAAAATGGCGATATAAGTTGCAATTCTTTAGCACTGCCACACTTTCTTTGCAAATAAAGCACACTGCTTTTCCATCCACGTTGGTAAAAAAAAAATATTTTGAAGTCCATTCCTTGTTGAATGTTCGAGACTCTGCTTCAGTTTCCTCTTCTTAGAGTCACCTATTTTCACTTAAAAATTATGGGCTGGGGGCAACAACACATAAGTACAAATTCTGCAAAACCACAGTAACGTCCTCTGAAGCGAGAAGCAGAGAGAAGACTGAGCTTCTCTAGTGTTGGTGCTGGACGCCCAGGTCAGTGTGGGGCACAATATTGAGGTGTGGGTGTGGCCGTCCAGGTCATATGGTCAAAAATGGGTTTCTCAGGTAAAGGTTTACTGCCCTCCCTTTGCCTTATCCCTAATCCTAATCCCTATTGATAACCATACTGGGGGTATTCACAAGGCCAGGTCAGCAAGTAATGAGCCGGCCTTGCTGCTATGGGTGGCCAACTCATAAGAACATAAGAAACATAAGAAAATAAGGAGTCTGCAATAGGCCGGTTGGCCTGTGCATGGCAGCTCCTGTCGAGAGTTACTACCACTCTCTATCATCCATGAATCTATCTAGCCTCCTTTTGAAACTTTCCAGAGTTCCCGCACTTACTACAAAGTTGCTAAGCTTGTTCCACTCGTCCACCACCCTATTTGTGAACCAGTTTCTTCCTATCTCCCTCCTAAACCTAAACTTATCCAACTTGAATCCGTTGCTCCGAGTCCTATCCTGCTCGGATATTATAAGAACTTTATCTATATCCCCTTTATTGATTCCTTTCACCCACTTAAATACTTCTATCATATCTCCCCGCACTCTTCGTCTTTCTAGGGAATGCAAGTTAAGTTTCTTTAACCTATCCTGATATGGAAGGTTTCTAAGTCCCGGAATCATTTTTGTCATTCTTCGCTGCACCGACTCTAGTGAATTTATATCCATTCTATAATAGGGGCACCAGAACTGAACCGCATAATCGAGGTGCGGCCTGACTAGCGCAAGATATAGTTGCAATAAGACCTCTGCACTCTTGTTACTTACACTTCTAGATATAAAACCCAATACTCTGTTTGCCTTATTTCGAACATTAACGCACTGTTTTCTAGGCCGTAGGCCTAGAAAACAGTGCAATAGCGGACCACAAAAATAATCTGGCGGGCAAAATTTGGCCCGCGGGCAGTATCTTGCCCACCCCTAACCTAACCTAACCATAACCATAACTTAACCTATCTTAACCTAACCTAACAATTGGGTCCTGATGAGTGATGTGCCTGTGATTCTTTGCCTCTGTACTTTACAACTGGTTGTATCCTTCATAAACCTGTCTCTAGGCGAGGCGGAGGTAAACGCCAGACGCTCTTGAATGCTCGTAGTGGCGATAAGCTAGGAAGGATGGTGTTAAGAGGCCTTGTGAACCGCCAAGTATTAATGAAACGATATTTTACTGAGATATGACGACAGTGTATGTGTGTGTGTGTGTGTGTGTGTGTGTGTGTGTGTGTGTGTGTGTGTGTGTGTGTGTGTGTGTGTGTGTGTGTGTGTGTGTGTGTGCCAACTGAAGAAGTGATACGTGTTAAGGCTATTGTGGGATCACCTGAAGAATCCTCGCCCCAGCTTATTTCACCTAACGATTAAACCACCCTAACCTAACTTAACCTAACCTAAACCTATTCTAGCCTAACCTAAATCTAACCTAACATATCCTAACCTAACCTCATCATCCTAAAATAGTTAGGTTAGGGTGGTTTAATCGTTAGGTCAAATAAGCTGGGGCGATGATTCTTCAGGTGATCCCTACTGAGTGCTGGAGGGAAGGGAGGTGATGTGGAAGGTAAGGGAGGTGGGGAGGAGGTAGTGGAGGTGGGAGGAGGGTAGTGGAGGGTGGGGAGGAGGTAGTGGAAGAGTGGAGGGCAGGTAAAGGGAAGGAAGGCCATAAGACAGAGCCATCCGGCCATAACGACCTCTCTTACACGTAATATTAGGGTGGTGGGGGTGGGTGGTGGAGGTAGTGGAAGGATGGAGCATAGTGGAGGTGGAGGATACTGGAGGGTGGAGGGTAGTGGAAGGGCGTGGAGGGGTGGAGGGTAGTGGAAGGATAGAGGACAGTGGAGGGGTGGAGGATACTGGAGAGGTGGAGGGTAGTGGAGGGGTGGAGGGTAGTGGGGGGGTGGAGGGAAGGCCATAAGACTGAGCCAGGAGGCCATAACGATCTGTTCTTCACGTAATATCAGGCGTGACGTCTTAACGTAATTACTTCAATATAACACTACTGGTGAGAGACAGACAGGCAGACAGAAAAAGAAAGAGAGAGAAAGAAAATGATTACTATGGAAGAGAAAGAGAGAGAGAGGGGGGAGGGGGTCGGGGTCCGTTCCTGTGAAAATAACGTTTATACCAAAAAAAAGGGTGAGGAAGGATTTTTTTAACTAGTATCAAATATTTTTATCTTAACTCACATCAGCCACCAACCATGAATACATATTACCTTCAAGTTAAGCTTCCTCCCAAACCTCGATCCTCAAAGGCTCTCTTAACTTCAAGTTTTCTTCCTTAACTTGAAATGTGAAAAGCACTCTAACTGGAATATTTAACTTATAAAACAAAGTTGGTTTCTAAGTTATAAGTAAGTTAACTCCTCTTAACTTAGATGATAAGAGAACCCATTAAACTGGCTCACTTAATCTATTCCCAAAGTTTCATAAATTAAGTAATCTGAAGACGTGTTTAATTAGCCCACTTAAACTTGAAGAATAAGATTAAAACTTCATTGGCGTCAAAAGTCTTCTTCCTAGACTTACTGTAACTCGAAACTTTCTCTTTATCTTGAGTCAGAATGAAATTAAACAATAGTCGATTATTTGAGGATCATTGATTTTGTTTTGTGGTAGTTGTAGAATGTTTCTTTGGTGTGTGTGTGTGTGTGTGTGTGTGTGTGTGTGTGTGTGTGTGTGTGTGTGTGTGTGTGTGTGCACAGTATTATGTATTATGTGCACTGAAAGTCATGCATCAAAATACATGAAATCTATAAATCAAATCGTCAGACACACACACACACACACACACACACACACACACACACACGTACACGTTTAGCATCAAGAAAGTCTGAAACAACAAGAGTAAAATGATCCTGTAAGTCAAGTCTCGTGTGCCAGAGCTCCCTGACACCTCCACACACACACCCCCAGACACCAGTAAAACACATCTCAAACACCACAGAGTCACGACAAACAACACAAGTCAAGAGACCACCAGACACGTGTCACAAAAGGAAAGGAAATATTATGTAATCTGAAATTTTCCCCAAGATGTGAAGATGTTGACCAAAAAGACACATTGCTTCACTTATGTTGATTAATATGGATATTGTTTCCTGCTTTTGTTTATTGAGGTTTAATAGGTTGTCTTTTCTTCCTTTCTTTATGTAATTGAAACAAAAGAGCGAATTTCCACATCTTATTTTTGTAAAGGTTAAAAAAGGCTATATTTTCACTTTTTGCTCAAGATTAAATGAGATTAATTACCTTCCTTTGTTGATGAAACGAATTAAAGAAACACTTAATATTCCCAGCTGTAAAGTTAGGTTACCCATTTATAATAATGATAATAATAAAATAATAATAATAATAATAATAATAATAATAATAATAATAATAATAATGATAATAATGATAATAATAATAATAATAATAATAATAATAATAATAATAATAATAATAGTAGTAATAATAATAATTAATGATTTATTGAAAAAGTTCTGCAGTCCGAAAGCTGAAAATATACATTAGACAAAAATGACTTATTACATACAAAGACATGGGGTGGGTGGGTCGTTTAACAAAAGCTTTCATTACTAAAAAGAGAAGAAACATGAACTAAACATACAAATTATTATAGTTTACAGTTGATGGCCCGGGCTGGTCTCTTGCCATACTCTGTGAGGTCACATTGGCCACGTGGTTCAGTAACTCGTCCTTCACATGGTCATGGAGACACTGGGTGGTGTGGGGTGGTGTCACAGTACCTCACTCTCTGCTAGGTGGTGTTGTGTTATCTCGTAGTCAGGTGTGAAGCCGGCCCACTGTTGTTCCCAGGGTGGAGTGATTAACACCACCTGGTCAGAAGATGGTGGTCGGTTCCCTGGGGGTGCTTATCTCAGTGGTGGGTCACGGTTCTCACTGGTACTGTCTAGTGCTGAATTCACTGGCTTAAACACTGTTCATCGATGTTCAACACTGATTCCACTTCTTTCCGAAACGAAATTGTCACTTTAATTATGATGATATCCCGATGGTGATGATGGGTCGGGGAGAGGGACTTGGAGGATGGGTCCGAACAGCGGCCAAGGAGGTCAGCCGTGCAGCAGGAGCAGTGCCTGAATAGGTCTTGACCCTCCTGTGGTTAAGGAAGTGCCCCCTGAAATCAAACCAACGAGCCTTTGGATTATAAGCGATTGCTGTATCCACTCATCCACCACATCAAAGACCCATGATCAAAGATGAGCCAGAAATAATAAAACAGGTCAGATTGAAGACCAAGTAAGAAATAGATGGCGATGATTGTATAAATTTTACCTATAAAAAAAAATCCCAATATATCACTTGTGGTGTATAAGAGCAGGAGCGGTGTTGTTGTTTACAGAGGAAGGTCACCATCACCACCATCCGTACCGCCTGGCAACCCTCCCATGGCTGGCTTTACCCTTGGCCTGTCTGCCTTCATTATCTTCTCTATATCCGTATTGCTACTTTTCATTGAGGCTTTTTCGTATTTCTCTTATCTCTCTCTCTCTCTCTCTCTCTCTCTCTCTCTCTCTCTCTCTCTCTCTCTCTGCTCCTACTGTGTGCTTCTGTCCACTATTGTTAATATACAACAGAGAATTATTAAATCTATTCTCGTGTCAAAGGCTAAGTGAGGCAATTAAGAGATAACCCTTGACCTACCAGGTATTAATTACTCATCTTTGTGTTGTCACTTAACGATGCTAATTATAATATGTTCTCAAACTGATAAATAGAAAAAAAATTGTCTCACAAGCCCTTGAGGATTTAACTCTGTGTCGTAACTTAAATTAGACTATTTTCTTCTTAAACTATCAATGAGAAAAATTTTTAATTACGAATCAGTTAGTTGTGTCGTCATACCTGTTTGGGGCTAATGAATAAGCAACTCACCTGGGACACGATATTAATTAGAATCGAAGTATTAATCTCTCGTTTAAATGGTGGAATTAGAATTAGAGTTATGGTATTACTTTATCTCTGTATGTCTGTCTGTCTGTCTGTCTGTCTATCTGTTTCTGTCTGTCTGTCTGTCTGTCTGTCTGTCTGTGTAAACATTTTTGGTGTCTTTATCTGACCTAACCTAACTCAAACTAACTTAATATTATATGTGTATAATTATGTTAAGTTAGTGTTAGGTTAAATTAGGTTAGTGGTAGGTTAAAATAAGTTAGTGTTAAGTTACATTAGGTTAGTGTTAGGTTTAGTTAATGTTAGGTTAGGATAGGTTAGTGTTATGTTACATTAGGTTAGTGTTAGGTTTAGTTAATGTTAGGTTAAGATAAGTTAGTGTTATGTTACATTAGGCTAGTGTTAGGTTAAGATAGGTTAGTGTTATGTTACATTAGGTTAGTGTTAGGTTAAGATAAGTTAGTGTTAAGTTACATTAGGTTAGTGTTAGGTTAAGATATCATAGGTTCGTGCTAGGGTTGTTAAGCTTCAGGTGAAATAAGCTGGGGGGCAAATCTTCAGGTGATCCATGATAAACAAGTAACAATGGACCATAAAGGTGTGGTCGTCTTCTTCACTTAAGATGTGTGTACAAGGAAGGAAGGACGCCATTGTACACATAGACTGTTTTACATTTTTTTAAAAAGACCTTTAGTTAGATTTACGTGAAAAAAAAAATGTCCGGAAAGTCACAAAATTTCCCCGCAGATTATTATTAAGCTTTCCGGGAAGTTCTGCTCAATAGATCCACCATGTTACCAACTAAATAAAGTTTCTCATTATTTAGCGCCCCTCTGGCCCAAAAGTCAAAGCATTACCTTGTTCTCTGGCGTTGTTGTCTCCATGCGTAAGACCTGCCACAGTTACCGAGTCTTCCACCACCAGGTTTAGGTTAGGTTAGGTTAGGTTAGGTTAGGTTAGGTTAGGTCAGGTCAGGTCAGGTCATCCAAATTCTCAAAAATTTATATCTCAGCACAAAACTCCCCCCCCCCTGGAGCTGCAGTTGGTACAAGGAAGTGACAGTTTTCTGCACCTGGTCGGCAGCGGAAATTGGCTCTGAGTGTGGCGCTGACCACACAATTGAATCACTCCAAGAAGTGAGGCGGTACCTGGTCTGGCCCTCTCACTCAGTTGGGACACGTTATACAATCTAGCCCCTTACTTTACACTCACACACACACACACATATATATATATATATATATATATATATATATATATATATATATATATATATATATATATATATATATATATATATATATATATATATATATATATATATATATATATTATCTCTGTGTGTGAATGCGTGGTGTGGGTGTAACAGGGTAGATTTTCTGATAGATATTGTAAAATTATGATGAAAAAAATTATTATTTTTTCCTAATTTTATAATTTTTCAAGAAAAATTCCAATAATCTGTAAAAAGGGAAATAAAAATTCAATAGTCTTACAATCGCTTAAGTGTATTCTTCTAAAATCCTATCCATTAATGATGTACGGTGAGCTACAAAATTAAACTTCACCAAATTTTTGGACGGTTTTGGAGACTAAAAAAATCAAGATTTTTCTTATTTAAATTCTTGCCCAAATTTATTTACTTATTTCTATTCTTAAACCTTTCCTTACAACTTAATACACCTGGAAGAGTTAGAAATTAGTGAAGAGTGTTTTATAATTATCCCAAACCCCAAATACAAGATAAATAAAATAAATAATAAAGAATATAACAAATCCCAGAGGTGGAAGAGTCGTTCTCAGTATTAAGTTTTGGATTCTTTAAAACACAGAAAAATCAATACAAATTATTATTTAACTAGATATAAAATTAAAGTATAAACGTAACTCTACAGGTGCTCATATCTTAGTATATCATGAAGACGCTGTAAACATGAAAAATTAAAAAAAAAATAATATTCACACATATACCCCAAAAAATAACACACTTGATTTAAAAATTACTTTCAATTATGCTTAACAGACACAGGTGTTCACGGCATAACACATAACCAGCTATACCCATATCTGTAAGGAACTCACAGTTAAACAATATTACTGGTGAACACAACACTACATAATTTATTACACTATACACTAAAATATCCAATTACATTCCTGTCACATTCATAAATTAAATGTGACTGAACATACAAAAGTTCTATTGTACTCAGTAAATTATCCAATCACTAACATAGAATTCCATACACATTAATCCCCCAATTATCCATATAACTAGCTTAAGTTTCGTGTGTGTGTGTGTGTGTGTGTGTGTGTGTGTGTGTGTGTGTGTGTGTGTGAGGGAGAGACTTCCTGAGGGTCGGTATTTAACCAAATATTTTTTCTTTCTCCATGGATAAATAATTGTTTTTTTATTTGGTTCATTTCCCTGAATAAGAATTATATAAAAAACAAACACAACTAAAATATTTTATCTTGACTTAAAAAAGGTTGAAACTTTCCAAAATGATTTATATAAACGAAGATTAAGTGAATTACGGTAAGAGTAACGAGGACTTTATTTCACCTTCACTTACAACCAATAATACAATATTAACATAGATAACAGACAACAAATTAACACACGGGTAATACCTGGGTGATATACAACCATCAAAATATACAACGTTAGTATGAAAGCAAAACACAAGCACCACTAAACCTTTGAGTAACTACAGCCAACACCCACTACAATTTCCCTCTGGCTCGGGTACACACTGAGACCTTCCTAAATGTTCCACTCTTAATGAAGACAAAAGCAAGACGGCGGAATATATCAACCAAGACATTTCTCCCCGGCCAACAAACACCGTATACTTTTCCTGGTTTATCCTTAGTCAAGATTAATTATTATTATAAGAGAAGTAAACCGTACAATACATATTATTAAGTTCGAGTATCGTGCAATTTTCTGTTCTGAGATACGTCTGGAAGTGGAAGCTTTGGGAAGGCACAAAATAAACATTGAAGTATTTGTTCTCGTCCGGAGATACATTACACTTTGCTTGACTTATTCTCACTCAAGATGTATTGAGGAAGTAGATTGGTAGTTTAGTTTATTTACACGTGACCTCGACATATATATTAAAGTGTTGTATGAGGTCAGGTTAGGTTAAATGAACTAAAATCACTGTAGACGATTAAGACTGAGGCAATATATTGACTCACTCAATTTATTCTCAACAGACATGAATTACTGATAAAAATACATTGAAGAAATATGTTCCTCTTGTCTGTGTACATATTGACAGGCTCTTAAAGAGTGTCCCAAATAAAGATAGAGTGAAGCAAGAAGAGAGCCAAGGGAAATAGTCTAAATAAAGGTAGAGTGAAGCAAGAAGAGAGCCAAGGGAAATAGTCTAAATAAAGGAAGAGTGAAGCAAGAAGAGGGCCAAGGGAAATAGTCTAAATAAAGATAGAGTGAAGCAAGAAGAGAGCCAAGGGAAATAGTCTAAATAAAGGTAGAGTGAAGCAAGAACAGGGCCAAGGGAAATAGTCTAAATAAAGGTAGAGTGAAGCAAGAAGAGAGCCAAGGGAAATAGTCTAAATAAAGGTAGAGTGAAGCAAGAACAGGGCCAAGGGAAATAGTCTAAATAAAGATAGAGTGAAGCAAGAAGAGGGCCAAGGGAAATAGTCCAAATGAAGATAGAGTGAAGCAAGAAGAGAGCCAAGGGAAATAGTCCAAATAAAGGTAGAGTGAAGCAAGAAGAGAGCCAAAGGAAATAGTTCAAATGAAGATAGAGTGAAGCAAGAAGAGAGCCAAGGGAAATAGTTCAAATAAAGATAGAGTGAAGCAAGAAGAGAGCCAAGGGAAATAGTCCAAATAAAGATAGAGTGAAGCAAGAGAACCACAGTGTAAATAGCGTCTCTCAACATGAAAAAAACACCATTTGCTTTATTTACTGTAAAGACAAATCTCTCACGAACCATACCAGGTTTATTTCAAGTTTATTTCATGTGATATACTGACGTGGAAGATATCGGACTATTTTAAAAGATATACTAACAATAAGTCGCCTGTCAAACTTTTGCCTCACCTTCCCTCCTGTCAAACGTTTCCCTCATCTTCCTTCCTGTCAAACGTTTGCCTTACCTTCCCTCCTGTCAAACGTTTGCCTTACCTTCCCTCCTGTCAAACGTTTGCCTTACCTTCCCTCCTGTCAAACGTTTGCCTTACCTTCCCTTCTGTCAAACGTTTGCCTTACCTCCCTCCTGTCAAACGTTTGCCTTACCTTCCCTCCTGTCAAACGTTTGCCTTACCTTCCCACCTGTCAAACGTTTGCCTCACCTTCCCTCCTGTCAAACGTTTGCCTCACCTTCCCTCCTGTCAATCGTTTGCCTTACCTTCCCTCCTGTCAAACGTTTGCCTGTCAAACGTTTGCCTTACCTTCCCTCCTGTCAAACGTTTCCCTCACCTTCCTTCCTGTCAAACGTTTGTCTTACCTTCCCTCCTGTCAAACGTTTGCCTCAACTTCCCTCCACCTTTCCCTGTCAAACGTTTGCCTCACCTTCCCTCCTGTCAAACGTTTGCCTCACCTTCCCTCTGGCAAACGTTTCCCTCATCTTCCCCCCTGTCTGTCCCAAAACTTTTGCCTGTCACCTTCCCTCCTGTCAAACGTTTCCCTCATCTTCCCTCCTGTCAAACGTTTGCCTTACCTTCCCTCCTGTCAAACGTTTGCCTCACCTTCCCTCCTGTCAAACGTTTGCCTTACCTTCCCTCCAGGCAAACGTTTCCCTCATTTTCCTTCCTGTCAAACGTTTGCCTCACCTTCCTTCCTGTCAAACGTTTGCCTCACCTTCCCTCCTGTCAAACGTTTACCTCACCTTCCCTCCTGTCAAACGTTTACCTCACCTTCCCATCACACTACAATAAAACATCCATAAAAGTTCTCTCTCCCCTTAGACTAGCGTTTGCCCGTCTCCTGCCAGCACTGCCGCTTATTTACGCCAACCTAACAACCAGTTAGGCCTTGTTACCGTAACTTCATGACCAACAAGACATAACTGCCGCTAAAACTTGTACAAATTGCTGCACCCAAATTCCCTAAGACTGACATACACGCTCGACTTAAATTACCTCAGTGTAAATATGCTTTTCATTTCGTTCCCTAGGCAGCTTTTTGTTGTTTCTGTCTATCTGCCTGTCCACCTGTCTCTCTGTCTGTCGCCGCTTTGTTTACATGGGTCTGTTTTTTTATGTCTCTTACTGGTGTTTTTGTTGATAGTACCGTCGACTGTAAGTTTTTCTTTCTTTCTTTCTTTCTTTCTTCTTCATCTCTGTTTCTCTCTTTCAGAATACTAGAGACACACGAGACATTTTTGTGCATTCTTTCGTTATTTCTCTCTCTCTCTCTCTCTCTCTCTCTCTCTCTCTCTCTCTCTCTCTCTCTCTCTCTCTCTCTCTCTCTCTCTCTCTCTCTCTCTCTCTCTATGTACTTATACCAAACAACCCACAACACATTAACCTAACCTTAACTTAGGGTTATCTTAATGTGTTATGGGTTACCTAATACTATAAAAAAAAAATAATTTCCCTCGTGAACATTAAATTCAATAACTTTTATTATTTTATCTATAAACATCAACGGAGATAATATATTTCTCTATATATTTTAACCTTATATAAATGTCAATAAACTTATATCACCCCTCTCTCTTCTCTCCCACCCACCGCTGCCATCTTTGTTGACATGGAAACAGCTGATCAACAATAACAAACTCTCTCACCCTCTTGCCCGCCGCCGCCATCTTTGTTGATATTGAAACAGCTGATCAACAATAACAACACTTTACCGCCATCTTTCCTCTCCCGTCTACCAACCCGCCATCTTTGTTGACATCGAATCAGCTGATCCTAAACCATCCAACCAATACCAGTTTCCTTCCCCCATATGACGTCATTAAATTTACATACACACCTCAACACCTCTCTGATCTCTGTGACTTTATTTAAACTGTTATTATTCTTCCACAATGACTCTATGCTATATTATTAGAGAGAAATATAGAGTGGGAGAGGTTATACTGGAGGCGATGTTGTAGTAGGGGAATATTATAATGGTATGAAGAATATTTACGTGATAGTTGTGAGAAATGAATCAAATGAGAACCTGAATAGAAGTTGGAATTTGTGCTTGTATTAGAGGGAAACAGAAAGAGACAGAAATATATACATAAATACAACCTGACTGACAGATAGACAGACAAAAAGACAGCCAGACAGACAGCCAGACAGAGGCTTAGAGAATATAAAGAAGAAAAACAGTGAGTGTTTATGTCCGTTTATCTAAAATGTACATAGTATGATATGACGTAATGATGTACATTAATCTTCAGTTGTACGAAATGTTTGGTGTTCATTTTGAAGTCTGTGTTTGTACCTGTAACTCTACCTGTAAGTGTATCTGTAATTTTACCTGTAACTATATCTGTATTTGTACCAGTAAATTTACCTGTATTTGTAAGTAACTGTACCTGTAACAGTATCTATATTTTTGTACCTGTAGTGAAATTTATATAAACTGTACCAACACTATTATTTGTACCTGTACCTCCGACAACATTCGTACCTGTAAGAGCATTGTTCACAGTGGAAAATGGTAGTGTGGTAGTGAAGGAACACCGCGGTAGATGGCGTCCCTGGGACAGGTGAGCCCACCACCGTGGTCAGGAATAATGCTCCTTCCTAAGTCGTGTTTCCTTCACTACCACGGTACCATTGGTCATTTGGTATCACTGTTGCTCCTTTTCTCCGCCAATCACGTGCCGCTATCTGGGCCGCGGTGTGCGACCAGGTCAGCCAGCCTGCTTTGGTGTTGATGTTAGGAAGTAGTGTAAGTTACTTCCTGGGCTTTCCAGGTCGTCTTGTTCATGCCCTTGTGTAGATATGGGCGCCTTCCCCTCTGAGCAGATGTCCCTCAGTATCTATATGACTGACAAGGCGCTGGTTGTCCTGTGGTGTCTGTCGTCCGCTCGGTGTTCTCATAGTCAGACCATTAAAATTTAATGGTCCGTATATTTAATATACGGACGGCTTACCAACGGGTTCACGGGCGGACTTACTTTTGGAAGTATGGACGTACCGAGGATGGTTTGTACCGGTGGACTTACAGTTGGGATATAGAAGGACTTGCCGTCATACGCGTGGATCTCACAAATCCATACTCCCATACGCGTAGATTCCGCTAATCTAAACCCTCATACAAGTGGGTCTCGCTAATCCATGTCCTCATACGCGTGGATCTCGCGAATCCATACCCTCAGACGCGTGGATCCCGCTAATCCATACCCTCAGGCGCGTGGATCCCGCTAGCATCAGGGCCGACAGGATAGACGGAAGAAAGGACAGCCACCACGGACGCTCTCTGCTTCAGGGAGAAACAGGTTCTAAGCGAGAGACACAGAGGGTTTTAAACTGGCTTAAGGAGAGCCGAGGGTAGAGCTAACTTTTATAGAGAGGGTGAGTTAGGTGGAGAGGCTCCCGGAACCTCGTGCAGGAGGGTGAGGAGGAAGTTTAAGAGGTTTTCAATAGTGTTGTGATGAGTTGTTGGCCTCGGCCACGCTATTCCCATCCATCCATCGCCTCTCTTCCCAATCCAGTCGGCCTCATCTACATGGCCGGTCGCTATAGTCACACCTAGTCACAGTATGGTGGGTATTATTGACAGTTACCTTGCATATATATACATATATATATATATATATATATATATATATATATATATATATATATATATATATATATATATATATATATATATATATATATATATATATTTCATGTAGATCCAATGAAAACGTGGATAAGATAAATCTTGATAAAATCACAGGAAAAGGAAACAACGGAGCACCTTAGCTTTCGTCTTTATTCAAGACATCTTGAATAAGGCAAGAAATATATATATATATATATATATATATATATATATATATATATATATATATATATATATATATATATATATATATATATATATGTGTGTGTGTGTGTGAAGATGGGAGAGAGAGAGAGAGAGACAGATAGAAAAACAGAAAACACTCACTCTCTCTCTCTCTCTCTCTCTCTCTCTCTCTCTCTCCAAGGAGACAGAGCGAAAGAGAATTACACCAAAAATATGATAATTGAGAGACGTCGCTTTGTGCAATCGAGCTGAGGGAGGGAAGACGGAGAGGCTTTTAGCAATATTAAAATTCACTCTTGGCCTCACTCTCTCCCTGTCAGAGGTCAGGGAGAGGAAGGAGGCCAGAGAGAAGTAGGAGGTCAGGGAGAGGTAAGAGGTCAGGGAGAGGCAGGAGGCCAGGGAAAGGTAGGAGATTAGGGAGATAAACGTCAGGGAGAGACAGGAGGCCAGGGAGAGGTAGGAGGTTAGGGAAATGTAGGTCAGGGAGAGGTAGGAGGTCATAACATAACATAACAAAACCTAACCTAATCTAACAGAATCTATCCTAGCATAACGTAACCAAATACCCCAGGTAGCGTTAAGGTGTTTAATCATCAGGTAAAATAAGGATGGGGTAGGCTAATAATCCTCAGGTGATCCGAGCCAAGTCTAAATGTTACACCTGTGATGGATGATGACGTCAAATTTGACTCTAAAAACAACACAAAAACATTAGTATAGTATAAAACCAAAAGGAAGTTATAGGAAACTGGTGGTAAGGCAGGAGATAGTGAAACGACCTAAAGCCAGGGCCATTCACACCTCCCGATCAAATTTCAGCTTTCAATCTTTAAAACTGTGGACCTCGCCGCTGGCTGGTGGGGTTCGTACTGGACACAGAGAACGTTTACGCTGCAACAATATTATGACTTTGACCTTCACCAGCTGGGCTCAGGTGATTCAGTGGCACTTGTAGTGACTTGTCCTCTCAAGCCTTGGACACAGGTTCAGTCCCCGCTCGTGGAGGTTAATGTATATGTATATACTGTGTACATATACATACATATTATACAGGGAGTACAAGTTAGGAAACATGTTTTAGGTCGACGAAGATTTTTTATTTCCATATTTTGTAATCTTTCATTTTCTCCTCATAGTTGCCTTCACTACTGTCTGTCTGTCTGCCTGTCTATCTGTCAACCTGTCTGTCTGTCTGTAGAGGTAACATTATAAATCTTGACTAGTTTTTTAAGTGGGTACCGCTGAGGCAACTCGTAAACAAAAGACTCATTATAACTTCACCGATAAGGAAGCATATACTTAAGGTTGAGACGAAGTTTGTAACAACCACAAGTATTTTAGTTATAGAGGGAGCTGCCAGTTGTTGCTCACAGAGAATACGTTAACTATTCTCTACAACAAAGTCATACCAGGCGTCAAAGGAGATATTCTTAAAGGCTAAATCTGACCAAATCTCGCCTGAATCCCTTGACAAAAGACCTCACACTCAAGGTTTATCCCAGACTCAGGGTGTACCTCTGATTTTGACAGCCACAACCTAAGTATACAAAGACTGATTTTCAATAGTTCTTACATATATATATAAAACCCTCAGTGGAAGAAAAAAAAACCAGATTATCCAGATTTCAAAATAATTCCAAGTCTTCTGACAGATAATTCAGACAGATTGCGGCGTCTATAAAACAGATTTCCAAACATCCTGACTGACCAAAGAAACCTATGGAGGAACATCGTCAAGGAATTTAGGTAGGAATTATTGTCAAACCCCGCGTGTGTGTTGTGGGAAGTCTGTCAACCACTACATTACGATAAAGAGCTGTGACTGGTAGAGTGCTGGGAGCTGTGTAGTCCTGGGTGAGTGTCCCCAGGGAGTTTGGAGAGGCTATCATCACCCCCTAGCCCCTATCACTCACACACACACTCAACACACACACACACACACACACACACACACACACACACACACACACACACACACACACACACACACACACACACACACACACACACACACACACACATACGCACAGTGAAGGTTTATATAAAGGAAAAGATGTGGAGCATCTCTTGGCCTAGCTTGTGTGTGTCTTGAGATGTGTACGTGTGAGTGTGTCTGTAGATACGACTACAGAAACAGTATACGGTATTAGGTAGTAGAAGTAAGTATCAGTGGTAGTGAGTGTCAGGTATAAGTGGGCCTTCCCTCCTCTCCCTCTTCCGCCTTGCAGTATCGAATAAAATAAACATAAACTGCAGCTCGCGTCTTCCGCCTACTCCTACACTTCCTAGTTCACCTCTTCCTCCTCCTCTTCCTCCCCCTCCTCCTCCTCCTCCTCCTCATCTTCCTCCACTTCACTGATCCCGGTGAGACATGATGCAATTTCACCCGGGAAGGTGACGTGCCTGAGGTGGTAACACTGTTGATACCTCCCTTCCTCCCTCCCTCCCTTCATCCCTCCCTCCCTCCCTCCCTCCTTCCCTCCTCCCTCCCTCCCTGCGGTACTTCTTTTCCTTTCTTCCCTCCCTCCTCTCCCTCCTTCACTCCCTCTCTACTTCTCTACCTGGCTTTCCTTCCCCTCCCATCCCTCCTCTCCCTCCTTGCTTGCCACCTCTTCCTTCTTCTTTCACTACCTCTATTCCTCGCCCCCTTTCTCCTTGTCTTCCCTCCCTCCTTCTTTCCTTCCTTCCGTCTCTCCATCTTTACCTTCCCTCCATCTACTTCCTAAATCCATCCTCCTTCTCACTCTTCCTCCCTCTTTGTTCTCTATATCTGTTTCTCTCTTTTCTCCTTCCTACTTACATTCTCTCTCTCACTGTGGCAACATTTTAGACTCTATTAAAAACTGTGAAATTTTTCGTCAAACCTTCCGGCACTGACATTAAGGATGGCTGGACCTGAGTCTCGGTCAGTCTGGAGGTCGGGAGAGGTTATACACACATACACACCTACACACACACCTACACATACACACCTACACACACCTACACACACACACATACACACATACTTCCTCTATTCACAATCGTTCTCCCCTCCTTATCACCCCTCTCACCCCTCTCCCCTCCTTATCAGCCCTCTCTCCCTCTCACTCACTCTCTCTTCACCACTCCTCTCTTCCCTCTCACTCACTCTCTCTTCACCACTCCTCTCTCCCTCTCACTCTCTCTCTTCACCACCTCTCTCCCTCTCACTCACTCTCTCTTCACCACTCCTCTCTCCCCTCTCACTCTCTCTCTTCACCACTCCTCTCTCCCCTCTCACTCTCTTTCTTCACCACCTCTCTCCCCTCTCACTTCCCCTCTTGATCTCCTCACTCGTACATATTTTAAAGTAAATAATAGTAGAGAGAGAGAGAAGAAGAAATTCATCAGAATCTTAAGAGATGTTTCACGTGTCTCTTATGTTCACGTGTCTGTTTGCTTCACGTGTCATCTCTGTTTCGTATCTGTCTGTTTCACGTATCTGTCTGTTTCACGTGTCTGTCTGTTTCACGTGTCTGTCTGTTTCACGTGTCTGTCTGTTTCACGTATCTGTCTGTTTCACGTATCTGTCTGTTTCACGTGTCTGTATGTTTCACGTGTCTGTCTGTTTCACGTGTCTGTCTGTTTCACGTATCTGTCTGTTTCACGTGTCTGTCTGTTTCACGTGTCTGTTTTGTTTTCACGTATCCTGTCTGTTTCACGTGTCTGTCTGACTTCACGTATCCTGTCTGTTTCACGTATCTGTCTGTTTCACGTGTCTGTCTGTTTCACGTGTCTGTCTGTTTCACGTGTCTGTATGTTATTCATCAACAGACTTAACACCAACAGACACTTAAGATATATAATGCTGTTTTTTCCTATATCTTTATTAATTATTATACATTTTATTAATTTAATACAATTTTAAAATCATGAATATATATATATACAAGGTGTTAATTTTTTACTAGATTACTTTTATATATATTTTTCTTTTTTTTTGCACTTTAGAAATATGATATTACTGGATTTTTTTGGCCGTATGGGCGTGGTCTATGATGTTGCTGGAAGGTGATTGGCTGACTGGTGGCCGGTTAATTAGTTCACGCATTACCTGTATCAGCCAACACCTTACCTGTGCTGGAGTACCGCCCCTTCCTCTGGCTACCGTCACCTCTCTCTCTCTCTCTCTCTCCTCCGGCTACCCTGACCTCCTCTGTCTCCTCCCTTCTCCCTCCTCAGATCACTGCTCCCTTCCTAACCGCCCCAAGGTTAATGTAGAGGGAGGGAGGGGGAGAGGGAAGGGAGATAAGGAAAAGGATTAGGGAAAGAGAAAGGAGGTAGAGGAGAGAGAAGGGGGAAGGAAAGGACAAGGGGAGAGAAAAGGGGAGGGGCGGGAAAGGTGAGAAAGAAGGGGAGAGGGGTAGGAAAGGGAGAGGATAGGGAGAGAGAGTGAGGGAAGGTATGGAGGGAAGAAGAGTAGGGAGAATGAGGGAGGAGGGGGAGGAGGAGGAGGAGAGGAGGAGGGGGGGAGGAGACTAGCTGATACCGATGATCAATATGTGTTGGTGCCAAGAGTGGGGGAGATAAGGGAGGAGGAGGGAGGAGGAGTTGAAAGGGGGAGTGAAGGAGGTTGGGAGGGGGTGAGTAGGAGGAAAGGGGAGGTAGGAGGTGAGTAGAAGGGAGGGATAGGGGTGGTAAAGGGTGAATGGAAAGGAAAGGAGGAAGTGAAGGAAGAGGAAGGAAAGGGAGGGCGTAAGAGAGGAAGGGGGTGGCGAGGTAGGACTTGTGTGAAAGGAGAAAAGGAAGAGCAGGAACCAATAGTTCACTGTCGTATCGTATTGGAAACAGATTCTTGATACAGATCCGTAAACATACATACACACATACATACATACACACATACATACATGAATAGAATTGGCGATACTCCAGGTTTTGTGTCTGTTTTATACACGGAAAAAAAAATAGGAAGTAATCTGAGATATTGTTACAAATAATTCCACTGGCAACATTGTTAGTTGTGTTATTATTCCAGATATGATCTATCACGGTGGCAGAGGTAGCAGTTACTCAAGAGGGTTTGGTTATACTGTTGAAGAAGAGCTTAGAATTTTATTTAGGTAGCAAGTAGGTCTATTACTGAGTTTTCCGTCTGTGAATTTAGTAGATCAAGGTTGAAAAATTTCCTGTAACGTAGCAAAGTTTCCTCTGTGAGTTTATGCTAAAGAATCGCCCCTTACATTGGTGTTGGTTCCTTGTGTAAATAACCTCCAAGCGGAATATTTCATGTGACGTTACGTATTTCAGCGATGACTCCTCCTTGAACTCCTCCTGAACTCCTACATGAACTCCTCCTGAACTCCTCCTGAACTCCTGAACTCCTCCTGAACTGCTCCATGAACTCCTCCTGAACTCCTCCTCAACTCCTCCTCAACTCCTGAACTCCTCCTGAACTGCTCCCATGAATGAACTCCTCCTGAACTGAACCTCCTGAACTCCCTGAACTCCTCCTGAACTCCTCCATGAACTCCTCCTGAACTCCTCCTGAACTCCTCCTAAACTCCTCCTGAACTGCTCCATGAACTCCTCCTGAACTCCTGAACTCCTCCTGAACTGCTCCATGAACTCCTCCTGAACTCCTCCTGAACTGCTCCATGAACTGCTCCATGAACTCCTCCTGAACTCCTCCTGAACTCCTCCTGAACATTTAAATCACATCTTACAAAAAGTTTTATACCTCACGACGCCGCCACTGTCATATTTACCCCAATCTCTTGTCTATAACGAGGCGATATACGATAGTGAGAAATTAACATATATGACCAGGCGTTAGTAAGAGCACCTGACACTGAAGGCCAACTCCAATTACTTAAATACTATCTATTAATTTCCCTCTCTAGAGATTAAAGTGGAACAGATGGAACAGGATGTGGGAAGGAGAGTGAGAGGGGGAGAGATGTAGGAATAAAAGAAAGAAAAAAGAAGGGGTGGGAAGGATTATGGGAAAGGGGGTGGAAGACGAAGAAGAAGAGAGGGGGGAGAGTTAAGAGGAAAATAGGAAATATGATAAGAAAGGTCATGTGAGAGGGAGTGAAAGAAGAGAGAGGGAAGTGAAGAAGATGATGTGGGAGAGAGTGAGAGGGAAATATGTGGGAAATGGAGGAAATGAAGAGAGGGAGGGATAGGGGAAGAAAAGAGGGAAAGTGAAGGAGACGAAATATGTTGAAGGAAGGTGGAAAGACTGGAAAAAGGGGTGGATGAAAAGGAAGGAGGAAAAGAGTGGGATCGAGAAGGAAAGGGGAAGAGGAGTGGGAAGGAAGAGAAAAAGAGGAAGAAGAGTTGGAGGGAGTGGGGATGTGTGAGGGAATATTATGGGAAATAGAAGAGGAGGTAATAAAGAAAATAATTGGAGAGAAGTAGAGTGAAAACGAAGGAGAAAGGAAGAGAAGACAAATGGAATTAATAGAGAGAGAGAGAGAGAGAGAGAGAGAGAGAGAGAGAGAGAGAGAGAGAGAGAGAGAGAGGAGATCACTGCCATACGTAAGATCAGTCAACAACACATTATAATTTCCATAATATTAACCAGACATAAACCATTATGGTGAGACCTGGGCACGGAAGGCGGGGAAGCACACACACACACACACACACACACACACACACACACACACACGCATAGAAGTAATAATCTCAACCCAATAAGCTGCTTATAACTACCAGAATGAAATGAGATCTTGTATGTATGAAATTTTTAATATATATTGAATCTCGATTAACTGTACATTTTAATAAGTCAGCGATTTATCTTCTTTTTTCTATCCATCTATCCATCTATCCATCTGTCCATCTATCCATCTGACCATCTATCTATCTATCCATCCATCTATCCATTTATCTATCTATCCATCCATCTATCCATTTATCTATCTATCCATCCATCTATCCATTTATCTATCTATCCATCTATCTATCTATCCATCCATCTATCCATTTATCTACCTATCTATCCATCTATCTGTCCATCCATCTATCCATTTATCTATCTATCTATCCATCTATCTATCTATCCATCCATCTATCCATTTATCGATCTATCTATCCATCTATCTATCTATCTACAAGGAATCATAACACCTGGACAATGAACACTTCTATATCTACCGCTACAGGAAGTCAACCAGAGCAAAGTTTTTGTTTATAGAATTCTGACAAACTTTTCGTGGCAAATTCCCACAACTTTTCTCGTCACACCAATGTTAAACCTAAATCTCAGAAACCCATACATAGGCAAGACAAGTTTTCATATCACAATAAAACTCGGGAATTGACTGGAGGAGATATTTCCACAGATCAACTTTTACTTTTGCTTTTGACAACCAACACAACAACAACATTCAAAGACTTTTACCTTGTGACGTAAGTTTCAGTGTTGTGTTAGCTTTGTGGTGTTGGATACTGTACATTAACCTCAAGTCGTCGTGTCCTGTAAGAAAACAAAGGAAGTTCTCACACACATACACAGGTGGTAAACTTATCGTCTTATTAGTCAGGTCTTCTATTGCCCACAAATTTTATGTACCTGGGTTCTTTGAGACCAAAACTCACTAACGATATTAAACATTTTTATAACATACCTAATTATAATATACAATGCGTCAACACGTCACGATACAGTGGTGGTGTCGCCCTATATGTTGATATCAAGTATAACACTTCTGTAAGAGATGAATTAAAGGTTCAGGAGGAGTACACGCAGAGTGTTTTCACTGAATTACGTAACGACACACGAAATATCCTAGTAGGAGTAATCTACAGAAGACCCCAAACTAATGAAAGGAACTTTCTTGATAAATTATGGGAGCTTTTCTCTATCATAAATTCAGAGAGGATCTTTGCTACATTACAAGAGACTTTTCAACCTTGATCTACTAAAATCACAGACGGACACCTCAGTAATAGACCTGCTTGCAACTTGTCATTCTAAGCTCTTCTTCAATACTACTGTACAACCAAACCCACTAGAGTAACTGCCACCTCTGCCACCTCTGTCACTGTGATAGATCATATCTGGTCTAACAACACTCCTAACAATCTTTCCAGTGGAATTATTTATAACAATATCTCCGATCACTTCTCAGTTTTGCCATATATAAAGCAGCCACAAGACCTGAAAGGTCTAGTAGAGTCTTAGTGCAATACAGAGACTACTGCACCGACAACATGCTCCTTTTTGAAAACAGCTTGATGAATGCCAAGTGGGATCTTGTCTATGCCTCCGACAACCCTAACGTGAACAGCTGCAACTTCTCTTGCATTTTCAATGCTTGCTGTGATAAATGCTTCCCGCTCAAGACTAAGTTAGTAAAAACTGTATCAATTTCCAAACCCTATATCACAAGTGAAATCAAGGCAATGATAAAAGAAAAACACAAACTCCAAGGAAAATTTGCAAAAAGACCCATAACTTTCAGTGATGTTTACCGAAGTATCAGAAATAGAGTAGCCCAAGCAGATAGAAATGCCAGACGTAGCTATTATACAAATAAGCTCCAGTCAACATCGGGCAACAGTAAGATAACCTGGAGTATCATCAATTCTATTCAGAACAGGAACACTCAACCCACGGCCCCCTCTCAGCTTTTATGATAAATGATACATTTGTAACGGAACCCTCCCTGACCACCAACCACTTCAATGAATATTTTATCAATGTTGGCAAAAATCTTTCAGAGAGCATCCCTGATCACCATGAGGAATTTAGAGCCTACCTGCAAAATAGACAGCAAAATGAGCTGTTCTTATCCCCTGTCACAGCAGATGAATTACTGACCATCATAAAAATGTCCAAAGATGCAGCAGCAGGCGAAGACAATATACCAATGAGCATCATTAAGAAAGTAGCCCACTTATTACTACCTGTTCTCCTCCACATTTGAACTCTTCCTTTACTTTCCGGGTAAACTGAAAATTGCCAAAGTTCACCCAGCATACACAAAATCTGGGGATAAAGGTCTTTTTCAAACATTACCGCCCCATATCAGTCCTCCCAGCCTTAAGTGAGATACTGGAGAAGCTAGCATGTAGTAGACTAAATTCCTTCTGCAGTGTCAATAACTGCCTTACAGACTCTCAGTTTGGATTTAAAGCTAGAACGTCAACTGAGAGTGTTCTGCAATCCTTTACTAATGACATCTTAAACTCCTTTGATGACAGTCAGTTCACAGTCGGGATATTCTTGGACCTCTCTAAAGCCTTTGATACTGTTGACCATACCATCCTCCTGGCAAAGCTTGAACATTACGGCGTTTGAGGCTTATCCCACAATTGGTTTACCTCATATCTCTGTAATAGGAAGCAGTATGTCTGCTATAATAATCATCAATCTGGCTCCTCACCAATCTTGTATGGCGTCCCTCAAGGTTCCATTCTCGGTCCTGTACTGTTCTTGTTGTACATAAATGATATAATCCACTCCAGCACACTCGTTGTTATCGCCGCTGGCTTCAGCTACAGTGCTGGCGTGTGATGCCATTAAATCTTTCGACCTGTGACCTCGCCAGATGTAGAAGTGTTTACAGACAAGTCCTGGTTCTGCTGAGTGGACTGTCTTAGACTGGTGGCGGTGGCTGCCCGCCTCTCCATGAGACAGATCGCCCTCTCTAGTGATGCTGTGAAGACCAACCTTCTCCTGTCCGAGAATTTGTGCTGGGACGATTTACGCATTACTGTTTTCTCTTGGAACACCATACTGATCTGCATTGACCCGCACTTGTAAGTACAGCCTAAGTGATGACATACCCCTCGGTACTGAAATATTGTTGACTAATTACGCCTACTCGTTTCTGCCTAACCTGGAGTAATAAGACAATGCAGAATGAAGCGAAGCTGAGATTAATAGAGTTATGAACTTTGTGTTATGTCAGTATGTTTAATAAATTGTAATTAAGATAAAATTGTGTGAGACTAACTAATTATGTATCAGATGGATCACCTTGTAATATTATGAACGCCTTCTCCTCTGCAGGTTTTGACCACATCAATAAATATTGAATGCGTCAAAAGACGGGTTTCAATCATTCCCTTCGACTTGCCCGTAACCTGAACGTCCTTAACTAAGGCGTTTACACTCGTCAAATACAACTTATTTGCAGACGATAGTAATCTCTATGTCTCAAGTCAGATCTCTATTCCTTGATGAGAACTATGAACACTGAATTGACTGAAGTCATGACCTGGCTAATATGTAATAAACTGACCTTAAGCCTCGAAACACCCCACTAAACAATCTTTCACAGAAGGAAAAACCTACCCCCATTTGGGCCCCCTGTACCTTGATAATACAGTCCTCAAACGTGAACAAAATACTTAACTGGAGAAACCACATCCAAGCCATTCACAGTAAAGTCAATAAACAGTGCAGTATCCTGTATCACACTCGACAGTCACTCACTCTTGCAGCAATGAAAGAAATATATTATGATCTTGTTTACCAACTCTTGATATACTGTCACACACTATGGGGGGCGTCTGGCTCTAACACACAACTCCTGATCAATGCACAAAAGAGAGTTGTGCCGACAATGACCTTCTTGAAAACAACTAGGGGTAATTGCACAATTTGATAAATTGAAAATAATAAAATTCAAGGATATTTTTTACCTACTGCTGTGTCCTATTTGTTTACAAATCTGTCAGTCACTTGATTAACAATAGTTATTTCCAGTTTCAGAATAATCCGAGATACAACTTAAGGCACCCACAGCTACTAAGACCCATAAAATATCATGGAGTGAAGGTGTGGAACAACTTCCCCCCACCCATCCGAGCAAAGACTACGCTCCCTTCCTTTAAGTCATCTAAAAAAAATCTATTATCTAAGTATTAATATTTTTGTAATACCTAGTTTATATCCCTACCTTTATTGTACCACCAAAACCATTATATCAGGAATTGTCATGTAGATAGATAAAAGTTACCATTGCAATTATAATATTTGCCGACAACATTATACTGACAGATTCTGTCTTCTTGTTCCACCTTAATTCAACCCAGATATAAACGCGTCTGCAAAATATGTATATATTCTAATATAAATGTAAAAACTAAATGAATAAGTAAATAACTAAAATAATTAAATAACGAAGTGATAACCGTGGTAACATTCTGATATGTTCTTACTTCCACCATGTTACATAATACTTCCTTGAGATAAATCTACAGTATACAGTATATACCAAGTACCTTCATGAGAGCTCAGGTTCTCAACTGGCCCAGCCATGTTAATATTTTTATTTTTATCCACTCTGTATCTGTGTTTTTCTGGCTAAATAAATTGTTTCAACATCAATATCAATATCGCCATCCACTACACCAAACACTGACTTACAAGTACAGTACTGACACCTACACGTCACTACACATCATAGAGTCACTCCTACACATCACTACATTAATGTTAAGTGAGTCTGACAAAAATAAGCATGTAAGTACTGTATAGACATCACAGCACTAATATTACTCTTACTTATAACTACTAACACACTACTACTATTTTGCTGTAACTCGGAATCGAGTATGACGATCATCCAGCTATGACACAATAATATGAGTTATTACGAATGTCACCTTCATTGGTGAGTTTTGAGGTGACTAATGAGGCCGATACTGGACCGGTAGAATGGTTCATAGATGTTGCACATGTGGGGGGCTGCATCTAGTGCGGTAGGGCGGCGACAGCGTCTTTCCGGCATTGGTGCTTGTCTGCCTCGGTTTGCAGTCAGGCTAACTCGAAAGTAATGACAACCTCGTGTGGTGATCCTCCAAGCGTTACGGTGTGGAGCAATCGTCTCCCAGGTGAGGGGGTCGATTTGGCACTTTTTCAGGTTTGTCTTAAGACTATCCTTATACCTTTTCGATTGCCCGCCAGCGTTACGTTTACAATTCGTTAGGTGACTGTAAAGTAGCTGCTTTGGCAGTCTACTGTCGTCCATGCGGGTAACATGGCCAGTCCAACGTAGTTGCTCATGGATAATGGTACCCTCGATGCTCCTACAGTTGGTGTCAGTGAGAATACTGGTATTTGTTCTCTTGTCTTCCCAGCGAACTCGGAGGATGAAACGCAGACTACGTTGATGAAAGTTTTGAAGTGCCTTGAGGTGGCTCCTGTATGTGACCCATGTCTCGCTGCCATATAGCAGGGTGGGGAGGACCACTGCTCGATATACGTAGAGCCTTGTAGATAATTTCAGCTCCCTACAGCTGAAGACACGGTTTCGGAGTCTGCCAAGGGCTTGAGATGCACATTTGATCCGATGCTAAATCTCTTCATCCATGTCCATGCCTACAAAACAATCTTGATGCTCTAAGTGCATGTATGTGTTAAATAACCAGTAACTGATCCACATTATTTAGGTAAATAAAAGAAATGAAAGCAAGCACTTAGCCATATTGATATAGTTACACGGGAGAAGGGAAATAAGGATGAACCATGGTTTTGATGGAAACAATGTGTTCTGGGACGATGCTCACAACGACGAATGAGAGAGACCTCTTTATGAAACATCTTACCTACTAAGGATGAAGCTTAATGTTACAGAACACACACACACACACATACACACACACACACACACACACACACACACACACACACACACACAGTTAACAGTAAAGTAGTGATGATCAAGTAAATAAGAGTTTTAATCGACTTTCTTATTAGTTAAGTCTTCTTAAATCTCTTCGAAACTATTGAAGCTTCCCTAGTGACCTTTGACCCCCTGCCCCTGTCCGTCTGTCTGTCTGTCTGTCTGTCTGTCTGTCTTTCTTTCTCACTCTCTCTGTCTTTTGCTGCCTAATATCTGTCTCTCTCTTCTCATTGTGAGTCTCATCCTCACTCTTTTCTCTCTAATTGTCTCTCTCGGTTATTTATCTCTTTTTCAGTATCCCTCTGCATAAATTTTCTCTCTCTTTGTCTCATATCTTCCTTATTTCTCTGCTTCATTTGCTTAGCTCTCTCTCTCTCTCTCTCTCTCTCTCTCTCTCTCTCTCTCTCTCTCTCTCTCTCTCCTCTCTCTCTCTCTCTCTTTTTTTAGGATTTTTCCAAGGGTTGTCTGTGTGTGTGTTGGTGTCGTGTTCAGGGAGTCAGGGTAAAAGAATGGCAACATGGATCTTATTGTTGTCATTCAGTGGGCAGAGACCTCCCAGCTGAGGTCATTGGCGTTGTTTTGGGCTGTTGTTTTCACGGTTGTCTATGTGGGGTGGAGGGGGATGTGGGGTGGGGAGGTAGTTTTGTGTGTGGAGGTGGGTGGTTTGTGTGTGGAGGTGGGGAGGGTAGTTTGTGTGTGGAGGTGGGAGGAGTGGTTTGTGTGTGTGGAGGTGGGGAGGGGTAGTTTGTGTGTGTGGGTGGGGGGGTGGTTTGTGTGTGGGTGTGGGAGAGGGGTTGTGCGTCTGTGGAGGGGGGGTGTGTGGGGGGTTGGGGGGAGGCTTGGAGTGTGTGTGTGGGGGGGATAGAGTTGGGGAAGGGTACTGTGTGTTTGTGTGTGCATGTGTGTGGGGGTAGTGTGTGTGTGTGTGTGCGTGTTGTGGCGACCTGTGGTGTAATGGTCACTGGTCAGTGCCCTCGCCTCGCAAGCGAGCGGACCCAGGTTTGATCCCCGGGCGGGGTGAATCTATGGGCAAGTTTCTTTACGCCATTTGCCTCTGTCTACTCAGCAGTAATTGGGAACCTGGATGTTAATCGATTTGCGGATCGTGTTCCGGGGTAATGGTTAGAGAGTTTGCGAGGTGTCCGGTCTTCTCGGACTATTCATGCAGCTCGTTAACTTAGGGTGTGGTTGTTGTGTTGGCGACAGCTTCTTCAAGCCTAGGTGGCCCTTGGGCCGGCCATCCTCGATTTCGAGGGACTTCCATTATTTATTATTAGTGTGTGTGTGGCAGGGCTGGAAAGGGATAGTGTATGATATATATATATATATGTAAGGAGGTTTATGTCCGTATTCATATTTGTGTATATACAGTAACTGTCCAACCACACATGAAACAAAATACCTGTATGAATGGTAGCCTGTCTCTCATATAACGATCTTGTGTCTCTTCAAAGCTGAGAGATAAAATGAGAGAAATAAGAGACACTGTCCTCAATTTACCCTCACTAACACAGTCTCCATATTTAGAACAATTACGGCTTTCCAGTTTCTGTTGTCACGTGGACTAGAGTTCTCCCCCTTTAATTGTTGTTCATCCTGGGGGGAAAACATCTTAAATTTCTGTATTTTTTAGATTATTTTCATCTTTATCAATAAGCTGTCACACACACACACACACACACACACACACACACACACACACACACACACACACAAACACATACACCAGTTATATACATACACTCGACAACATTTTTTTCGTTCCAACTTTTAAAAATCAACACTGGGGGAGAGAGGCGGAACTAACAAGCTGAAAGATGGAACCATTTAAGCCAATTACACGGTAGTGGACGGTAAACCTAAAAGTGTATATTGAACTGTTTGTTAATTTGTTTATATATACAGTACAGTATCTAGTGAGTCTATCCATCTGTCTATCTGTCTGTCTGTCTGTCTGACTGACTATCTATCTATCTATCTATCTATCTATCTATCTATCTATTTGTCTGTCTGTCTGTCTGTCTGTCTGTCTGTCTGTCATGGGGTTGTTGTGTTGGTGAAAGCTTCCAACACGAGGGGAAAATATAATAATAATAATAATAATAATAATAATAATAATAATAATAATAATAATAATAAGTTTATTGACAGAACATGACAGTCGAAGAGCTGAAAATATACAAGTTACATAATTGGGGGAATGAGTCACTTAATTGTTAAATAATATACAAGTAACATAAGTGATACAACTATGATATATAATAACTAGGTGGGGAGAAGGTCATACTACAGGGTATTTCAACAAAGAAGGGAGGGAATCCATTGGTTGCCTCTGAGTTGTTGATCAGTACGTGGTCGTATGGGCTGGATATGATTATGTATGTATGTATGTATGTATGTATGTATGTATGTATGTATGTATGTATGTGTGTATCGCTGCAGTTCTGAAGGTAGAGAGCTGAAATGTACCATAGAATTGTTAGTGACCCCGCCTTAGTGCCCCCGCCTCAATGCCCCCGGCTCAGTGCCCCCGCCCCATCCCCCAGAAGGTGGAGCATCTCATTAAAAACACATCTGTATTTCCGGGTTCTTTGCTCTACACGGCCCTGGTTTAAGATAGCGAGCTAAAATTCGGTACATTTACATAATTATCCCCAGGAATACTCACGAACGTCTATACTTCTGGGGCGGAGGGTCGGCGGAGGGGGAGGGGGGGGGTGGTAATCAGTCGACCCCCACATACAAGTGCTCCTCTGCACACGGGTACTGATTTTAATATAAAGCTGAAGTTTGATTTATTTTATTTTATTTTATTTTTTTTTTTTTTTTGGGGGCAAGTGCACTGAATTTTAGCCACAGACGGACACAGTTGTCCCTTGCTTCTAGATGTCAGTCCCCTAAATGGAACGAATATGTAACAACTAACTATTTTATTTGTTCAGAGAGAGAGAGAGAGAGAGAGAGAGAGAGAGGTGTTGTCTATAACTGTACAGGTGCGACCCGTCATTCCCACCTGAGGTGAGGTGAGGTTACTGTACATGGTCACAGTGTTGTCCTTAGTGACCCTCCAGCACCAGGGGGTGTATTTTGTGGCACTCATAACCTGGCACTCTCCACCTCACTCTCACCTCCCACTCTCACCTCTCACACTCATCTCTCACTTCTTAAAGCGAGTATCACACTAGAATCAATTTCCTTGGATATTATACACCATACACTTTACAGTACACCCACCATATACCCATACACCACAGCATTTTCCTCTTCCTTATTTGTTTTCACATTTACTCTCTCTTTGTTTTTTTTGCATCTTCCTTTCAACCCTATCTCTCCCTCCCCTTTCATCTCCATCCCTGGTTCTCCCTCTTCTTCTCTCTCGCTCCCTTTCCTCTCCCTGCCTCCTGCTCTCCTCCATCCCCCTTCCATCGCTGCCTCCTCTCCCTATCTCTCCCTCCCCCTTCTCATCCTTTGTCTCTCACTATCTCTCCTAGTTATGTCTGTCCCTCCTCCCCTTCCTGTTTTCCCTCCTCCCTCATATCCGCTCTCTCTTCCCCTCTCCCCTTCAATTTCCTCCCCTTCCTCTTTCTCCCCCTCTTCCTTCCATTCTACTTATCGCCAACATCATCATCATCAGTTGTTCAATATTCCCTGTTTATCATGTTATTCATTATTATCTCATTTCCTTCTTTGTTTTTTGTGGTTCAGTAAGAGAAAGAGGGAGAGTGAGAATATTTACGTTGCTGTGTTGTGCTGTGTCGTGTTGCTGTGTCGTATTGTGTAGTGCAGCTGTGCCGTGCTGCTGTGTCGTGTTGCTGTGTCGTACTGTTTAGTGTAGCTGTGTTGTGCTGTGTCGTGTTGCTGTGTCGTATTGTGTAGTGCAGCTGTGCCGTGCTGCTGTGTCGTGTTGCTGTGTCGTACTGTTTAGTGTAGCTGTGTTGTGCTGTGTCGTGTTGCTGTGTCGTATTGTGTCGTGTTATTGTGCCGTGTCGTACTGTGTAGTGTAGCTGTGTCGTATTATGTCGTGTTGCTCTGTTATGATTACACCTTCCTCTCTTCTCATACCTTATCTTATCTCATCTTATCACTAATATTTCATCTAATTATTCCTAGGTAAAGTATGTCTAGTATGGTCATTATCTTTACCGTGGCCCAGATTCACTAACGGCTTACGAACAACGTCAGTGCCTAAAAGTTCATAAACTCCTGCGGTGGTGATTCACTAAAGACTTACGAAGTCTACAACTCGATTTAAAATGGCTGACTTTCCTTCGTAACTTACGGTGACTTTTGAGACATCGTAAGCTATTGTAAGGCGGAAATAAGGCCGTTTTCTCTACTATACAACCCATGCCAAAACACACACAGCTGCTAGACGTAGTGATTGGCCAAGAGGAGACACACCACCGCTACCTGTCGGCATTTTAAGAACTATTTATAGAGTTCGTACGATCACCAGTGCAAAATATAGCCCTCAGAAGAGCGGCAAAACACCAACCACCATACACACAAACAGCACAAGACATACACACAGAACACAGCATAGACCCACTCAACACCAGAATACACACCCAAGCAAATGCAATATGGGAAAAAATCCACCAAGAACAGGATCCCATACTAAACCAACTAATTGAGGAAAACAACAACACATCACACAGATGGTGGCCTAGAAGCAGAAAAAATGATAACGAAGAACCAGAGCCTCTGTATACACACTAAAAAAGAACCAAAAGATGGGAACAACTCTCCAGTCACACAAGGACCTGGAGGGATCCCCCCCCCCAAACATAATATGCCCCAAGAAAACATCATAAAGAACAACTTAGCTTAGCTTGGCTGAGACCGGCCTTCCCTAACCGCAAGAGTCCTCTAATGCAGCACTGTTGACGGAAGACTAAACCTCGTCTCCGCAAGGTGGATAGCCCACCTGCTGTCAACCTCCTCCTATATTTCCCACTTCTGAACTTTACCTTGTACTGTACCCTTCTTGCACCCTCAGAGCTAATGCTCTCTTCTCTCCGTATCACCAACCAACCACAGCTCAGTTATGAACCTTTAGTGAATCGCACTTTTGAGATTTCGTATTGACTTCAGATCTCCCGGAACTTACTAACTTCGTATCTCAGCAGTGTTAGTGAATCTGGTCCCGTCTCCATAAGAACTATATCAGTGTGTAGGTAATATATGTTTTACTACACACACTTCTCTCATACATGGCCCAGGTTACCATGTAAACAGCCTCGCATTGCGTTTGTCATCTTCCCAGCACGTATGGGCTTCTGGGAAACTGTGGCGCGCAACATGGTAAAGGACTCTGGCAGAACACAAGGCCTTACTCGTATACATTTCTTGGAATCGCTGGGGCTCAAAGTGGTCTTAACACTTTACTGCACGTATGTGGTTGTGAGCCAGAGTATAAACCTGGATAACAGCACAACATTTGGAAGACTTAGTTTGTAGTCTGTTGTTGTGTGGTGGTAAAGCACTATCGTCATCACTATCAGGTTTCAAGGTTTCACTCGTTTATTTGACAATGTTCCAGGTAACTTCTCACACCTAAATCACCTGTAATCTAATATCCGAGTCGGGTTTATGTCGACCAACTCCACTTGTTAAATTCAAACACCGAATAGGTAAATAAGTAATTAACGCGAAATATGTATATATATATATATATATGTGTGTGTGTGTGTGTATTATTTGAGGCGGATATTAACCCACTTGCCTGGAGGTACTGAGGGGCCCGGCAACAGTACCAGTACATCCTCCTGACAACTCTTCATGCAGAGAACAACAGAAAGAACTCTTACGTACACTACAGTATACTTATAATATTAACACACTAAAATATTCCGTTATTAGTTATTAATAATAGCAGTGTCCATATTTTAACTTTATATAATACAGAATGACTAACTTTAGGTGTTGGTAGGAATATGACTCACTGTTACACTGGACAACTGTTATCGTTTATTCTGACGTACTCCAGGAACACAACTCTCGGTGTGTTTGGTGGTAAGCTGCAGATGTGTCAGTCTACTGAGAACTAAATGTTGTGGCTCTAGTCCACCTCCTGAGACTCAGTCAACACAACCTGGGAGGCGGAATACTGACCACACCACCTGAGAGACAAGGAATACTGACCACACCACCTGAGAGACAAGGAATACTGACCACACCACCTGAGAGACAAGGAATACTGACCACACCACCTGAGAGACAAGGAATACTGACCACACCACCTGAGAGACAAGGAATACTGACAACACCACCTGAGAGACAAGGAATACTGACCACACCACCTGAGAGACAAGGAATACTGACAACACCACCTGAGAGACAAGGAATACTGACAACACCACCTGAGAGACAAGGAATACTGACCACACCACCTGAGAGACAAGGAATACTGACCACACCACCTGAGAGACAAGGAATACTGACCACACCACCTGAGAGACAAGGAATACTGACAACACCACCTGAGAGACAGGAAAGATTGACAACACCACCTGGGAGACAAGGAAGATTAACAACACCACCTGGGAGACAGGGAAGATTAACAACACCACCTGGGAGACAGGGAAGATTGACAACACCACCTGGGAGACAGGGAAGATTGACAACACCACCTGGGAGACAGGGAAGATTGACAACACCACCTGGGAGACGGGAGATTAACAACACCCTGGGAGACGGAAAGATTGACAACACCACACCTGGGAGACGGGGAGATTGACAGCACCACCTGAGGACAGGAAGATTGAGCAACACCACCTGGGAGACAGGGAAGATTAACAGCACCACCTGGGAGACAGGAAAGATTGACCTTGTTTTTTCACCTGCCAGGAGACAGGAAGATTGACAACACCACCTGGGAGACAGGGAAGATTAACAACACCACCTGGGGAGACAGGAAAGGGTCCAACCAACACCACCTGGGGAGACAGGGAAGATTGACAACACCACCTGGGAGACAGGAAGATTAACAACACCACCTGGGAGACAGGAAGATCCCGGCAACACCACCTGGGGAGACAGGGAAGAGATTGTGCTTACCACCTGGGAGACAGAGAATGGTCCAATAACACCCTGCACCTGGGGGAGACAGGGGAAGATTATAGCACCACACCTGGGGAGACAGGAAAAGATTGACAACACCACCTGGGAGACGGAAAGATTGACAACACCACCTGGGAGACAGGGAAGATTGACAACGCACCACCTGGGAGACAGGAAAGATTGACAACAAACACCTGGGAGACAGGGAAGATTGGCTACACCACCTGGGAGACAGGGAAGATTGAGCCAGCACCACCTGGGAGACAGGGAAGATTGACAACACCACCTGGGGAGACAGGGAAGATTGACAGCACCACCCCTGGGGAGACGGGAGATTGACAGCACCACCTGGGAGACAGGGAAGATTGACAACACCACCTGGGAGACAGAGAAGATTGACAACACCACCTGGGAGACAGGGAAGATTGACAACACCACCTGGGAGACAGGGAAGATTGACAACACCACCTGGGAGACAGAGAAGATTGACAACACCACCTGGGAGACAGGGAAGATTGACAACACCACCTGGGAGACAGGAAAGATTGACAACACCACCTGGGATGCAGGAAGTGTTGACAACACCACCTGGGAGACAGGAAGATTGACAACACCACCTGGGAGACAGGAGATTGACAACACCACCTGGGAGACAGGGAAGATGGACAACACCACCTGGGAGACAGGGAAGATTGACAACACCACCTGGGAGACAGGGAAGATTGACAACACCACCTGGGAGACAGGGAAGATTGACAACACCACCTGGGAGACAGGAAGATTGACAACAACACCTTGGGAGACAGGGAAGATTGACAACACCACCTGGGAGACAGAGAAGATTGGACTACACCACCTGGGAGACAGGGAAGATTGACAACACCACCTGGGAGACAGGGAAGATTGACAACACCACCTGAGACAGGAAGATTGGGAACAACACCTGGGAGACAGGGAAGATTGACAACACCACCTGGGAGACAGGGAAGATTGACAACACCTGGGAGACAAAAAATTGACTACACCACCTGGGAGGACAGGGAAGATTGACAACACCACCTGGGAGACAGAGAAGATTGACTACACCACCTGGGAGACAGGGAAGATTGACAACACCACCTGGGAGACAGGGAAGATTAACAACAACACCTGGGAGACAGAAGATTGACTACCACCTGGGAGACAGGAAGATTGACAACACCACCTGGGAGACAGGGAAGATTGACAACACCACCTGGGGAGACAGGGAAGATTGACAACACCACCTGGGGAGACAGGAAGATTAACAACAACACCTGGGAGACAGAAGATTATACACCACCTGGGAGACAGGAAGATTGACAACACCACCTGGGAGACAGAGAGAAGATTGACTACCACCTGGGGAGACAGAAGATTGACTACACCACCTGGGGAGACAGAAGATTGACTACACCACCTGGGAGACAGGGAAGATTGACAACACCACCTGGGAGACAGGGAAGATTAACAACAACACCTGGGAGACAGAGAAGATTGACTACACCACCTGGGAGACAGGGAAGATTGACAACACCACCTGGGAGACAGGAAGATTAACAACAACACCTGGGAGACAGAAAGATTGACTACACCACCTGGGGAGACAGGAAGATTGACAACACCACCTGGGAGCAAGGGAAGATTGACAACACCACCTGGGAGACAGGGAAGATTGACAACACCACCTGGGAGACAGGGAAGATGTGAACAACACGGGCAGGAAGATTGACAACACCACCTGGGAGACAGGGAAGATTGACAACAACACCTGGGAGACAGGGAAGATTGACAACACCACCTGGGAGACAGGAAGATTGACAACACCTGGGGAGACAGGGAAGATTGACAACACCACCTGGGAGACAGGGAAGATTAACAACACCACCTGGGAGACAGAAGATTGACAACACCACCTGGGAGACAGGGAAGATTGACTACCTGGGAGACAGGAAAGATTGACAACACCACCTGGGAGACAGGGAAGATTGACAACACCACCTGGGAGACAGGGAAGATTGACAACAACACCTGGGAGACAGGAAGATTGACAACACCACCTGGGAGACAGGGAAGATTGACAACAACACCTGGGAGACGGGAAGATTGACAACAACACCTGGGAGACAGGAAAGATTGACAACACCACCTGGGAGACAGGGAAGATTAACAACACCACCTGGGAGACAGGGAAGATTAACAACACCACCTGGGAGACAGGGAAGATTGACAACACCACCTGGGAGACAGGAAAGATTGACAACACCACCTGGGAGACAGGAAAGATTGAAAACACCACCTGGGAGACAGGGAAGATTAACAACACCACCTGGGAGACAGGGAAGATTGACAACACCACCTGGGATGCAGGAAGTGTTGACAACAGTATTCCCACACTGAGAGGTGATGTTAAGACGCTATAATATAACAGGTCTCAGGTCGCCTCAGTATCATCGACTCTTACTCGTGCGAAAACACTCGACCTCTGTTGCCTCAGGGACGTGAGTTGCCGATCCTGCTGAGACAACGCGGTAAAGAACGTTTGGGTGTTTCCCCTGAGATTTATTATTAATTTTCCATTTGGTATATTTTCAACATCTCATTGTAATTCTACTTCATTAATTTGTATTGTATTTCATGATATTTTTTTCTAATTTAACCTATTACTCTTTATTCTATTTTTTTTATTATGTTGCAGTTCCTTTTGTTCTTGTTGTTCTTGTTATTATTTACTTCACTACTTGTTTTTGTTGTTGTTTATATCAGTTCTCAAGTCACTTTGTAACGATTTATTTATTTCTATATGAGTTGTGTGTAAAAAAATAATTATTATTATTATTATTATTATTATTATTATTATTATTATTATTATTATTATTATTATTATTATTATTATTATTATTATTATTATTATTATTATTATTATTATTATTATTATTATTATTAATGTGTATTATTATTATTATTGTGTATTATTATTATTGTTATTATTATTATTATTATTAATATTATTATTATTATTATTATTGTTATTATTATTATTATTATTATTATTATTATTATTATTATTATTATTATTATTATTATTATTATTATTATTATTATTATTATTATTATTGTTGTTATTATTGTTATTATTATTATTATTATTATTATTATTATTATTATTATTATTATTATTATTATTATTATTATTATTATTATTATAGTTTTAGGACTCAATAAACTGGTGTGGAACATTAGATTATGAGACTGAGGGAGAGTTAGCCACGGATGATTAACCTCCCTCGTGACCTGAAGTTTTATCCTGATCTAAGCTGATAATAGAGGTTAATGACGCTAATTACCCGAGACTGGAGGTCATGAGGTCACCATTTATATCAGTAGACACACACACACACATATATATATATATATATATATATATATATATATATATATATATATATATATATATATATATATATATATATATATATATATATATATATATATATATATATATATATTATGTTATTTTTTTTACGAAATAACTTACAAACAGGCTAACCAAAGTTTAACAAGAGAGAACAGGACCACTTAACTGTGTATCAATTTACACGAGCCATCTAACCTAACCTAGAACACCAGCCGCTGCTGGCATAAGGACTGTACTGGAAACAAGCCTCTCATGTCTTTGTCAGCTGTCCTTCGTCAAATTGACTGAATATCATCTTCATCATCTCAGTGTGTGTGTGTCTGTGAATGTGTGTTACAGTAACATTCTGAAATCAGTAATTTCGTGAAATCCCTGGAAATTTCAGTAATTTCGTCTAATTACTGTTTCACTCGGGGACTTCACGAAGTTACTAAAATATTTGGGAATTTCGCGAAATTTTTTAAATGTTGTCATTATTGTACACAATCTTTCTAAGTGGCTTTAAACAATTTGTTGAAACTATCATATTATTTTATATCTTGCTTCCTAATGCATGTACTGTACACTCGGTATAAAAACTACATTACAAAATCCTGCGCGAAACAAACTGACACTACAAAAAGGTCCCCCCCCCCCGAGTCATTCCTTACATTGGTAGCCCTGCGCGTGTATGGGTTTGGCTACACGTGCTCAAAACAAGTGATCGGCACTCTGAAACGAAACCCAGTACTAGACTTTCCGGAATTATCGACCGTAGAGTAAAACGTCGTTGGGCCGGTTTCCATTATGACGGCACGCGAAACTGTGAAACTATTCAGATGTTTCGGAACAACATGGTATATTTTCTAATAAGAACCAAGAATGACATAATGTGGCATTAGCCCAAAGTGAAATAGCAATACAAACGCAGATTCAAAATTCGGTTGCACAATAATCTTGTACCTTTACTATATTCACTAATACTGACAAACATATAATGCATTTCTATGTGGCAACTCATCCACTTCCATGGTTACTATAGTCCACGGTGTGACGAACATTTAATATAACATACAGTTTAACTTATCTAGATATACTGACATTGTCCAGTCATATTGTAACAATGGAATTCAATATTGTCAATGAAATAGTTAATTTCGGCCTACCAAATTAAGTACGAAATGTCTCACATCCAGGCCTACCAACCCTTGCGAGACAATGGGTATGTTCAGTTGGAAAATCACCGGACCCCACTGTACGGAAGTTATTTTTTTACCGTGTGTACAATGAAAGACAAAAGTTGTGTCGCGGTTTTGCCCGAAGATTAAATATAACTCGTGAAACATTATGAAAGCTCCCTACCACAAGGCAGAGCACACCAAAAATTTAGCTCTTCGGCATATGTTTTCACCAAATTTCACGACACGACTTTTGTCTTTCATTGTACAGTGAAAGACAAAAATCCTGTCTTCCTCACCGCTCCAAGAACCCTGAGATCAGACTCGTGGCCGGAAAAATGCATTTGTGTCTATTACGTCGGTTTCACGAGTCTGAATCTCGGGGTTCATGAAGCGGCAGGACACGCGACAAGCCTTTTGACTGTGACTGTACCGAAGACTATATATGAAAGGAAGGAAACTCGTACAAAAGCTATTAATTAACCGTGCACCACAAGGCCGGAATCAGCGCCATCTATCGGCAAGGCCCCAACTAAAAACTCGCTCCAAGGGGGGGGGGGGAGGTCAATCTCAAACTCCACCTTTACTTCTGTTATTAATAATTATTATTTTTATTATATGTTTGTTACGTTCTCTTAGTATATTTACCATTAACTTTTTTGTATGTTTTCTCGACAAGTAAATCGTTCAAAATGTGCTATATATTGTAGTTAGTGAAGGAAGCACAGGTAAGAGATTGATTTACTGGACATTGTGTTATTTTTTTCTTCATATTAATTACGGTACTTTATATTAATGTACATCTAATATCACCATGGCATATTATTAATATGAAATATTTAATATGATTTTGTATTTCGGGCTATGTACCGTATACTGTATGTATATAATTGTGAATGGTAGATTACAAAAGGAATTCCTAATCAAAACATATGAATAACACACAAAGGAATTTTACTTAAATGCCAATAAATTGGTCCTATTATTTTAACAATCTGTGAATAACATAAATATTGTCCAGTGAAGATTATTAAAACAAGATACAATTCTACATCAAGAGATTTATTTTTTATTATGGAACTAAAAATGATACTTTTCTTGGCTTCCAAAACTTCATTCATCCTAGCTACATTTATATAGTTTTAATTAATCTTTACATATACACTCAACTGTTCCTCTTGTCTATGGAATCAATTAAATATAAAAGTAGGACGAGCTTCTTTGGATGTCCCGCACAGGAACACGGGTGGGGCCAAAGTGGGGCCACCGAGGTGACGTATTAGGCAAACAAAGAGACCATACCAACGCCATCTGCTTCAGAGGCCCGTAACTAACGCTCACACCAGAAGTTCGAATTTCCCTATCTTTCATAATTATATAGTCTTTGGATTGTACACTCCAAACATCAAGGTTTCTTTTTTTTAATAAATGTGACTTGTCGTCGCCTCCTAGTAAGTTTACCTACAATCAGTATAACACATTAGTACAACATTGAAGTAAATCACAAGAGTATAGGGATAATGTTATATAAAAAAATTATTACGTTGCTTTGGTAGTGATCTGAGTTGATATTTCTGCCCGGTGGACGTCTTCGAAAGCATTGATTTGAAGTACTAAGTTTTCCTTTGTGACTTGTTAATGATTTATTACGGTTTGATATAGCTGTGTTTTACCTCATAATGTTTTTAGTTTTTGTTTTATTCTTTCATAAACCTGAGTTAAATAAAATAAGAACAAAATTCTCAAAGTTTATTCATAATTGACTAGCACTGATGAGGACAGTTTGCAAGTGTTGCTTCAGGGGTTCATGTTGATGTGTTCGTTACGATAAACTCATTCATAAGGGATAACAGTCATTACAATTGGAAGAGTAAAGGTTTCTTATGTGCATAGAATAACTGCAGTTGAAATATAAAAAGTAATTCCATGGGTTCTACATCAGCGAATCAGATATTTCGTAAATTAAGAGAGAAAGAGAAATACAGTCGAAGTCTTCTCACGGTAATGAGACAAGTTCACGTAGTCCCATGAGGCTCCGACACCTGCTTCGAGATGTTCGATCAATTAGTATCCTGAACCTCGCGGTCAGTTTCGTTGCCGCTGTTGTCGTGTTAACAAGTGTCACAGTCAAGTACGGTATTATAACGTGTCATCGTTGGTAAGGGAATGTAAAATCAAGAGGTAAGTGGTCGTCCACACGGGTTGTATTTGGCGAAGTTCAAGTGTTAAATATGAGGATGTACAGTACAGGCGAGGATGTAGTTGTGGGCCGAAGCTGACTCAACCCCTAACACAACCAACTGGTGAAACTGTTAAACTATACCTTATTCCTCTTCACTAAAACCTCTTACCAATCATTCCACGAGAAAACACAAAACACAATGACTTACTTGGTGGAATACATCATAAACACATTGTATTAGTTAAATGTGAAATAAGCAAATTTGCTGCCAGTGTGTTTACAATATGGCGTCTCAGTTGGAGGTGGCAATAAAAACATAAGAAAGGACAAGAGGGAAAAAAAATTTAAATTAAATTCATTCATTATATTATTTTGGAATAATACATCAAGTGAGTTTGAATCATTTTAACGTTTGTAAAACCAATTTTTCGAATGGTCTGAAAAATAGCAGATGAAATTTAATGTGAACAAATGTAAAGTACTTAGCCTAGGAGATGTAAACAGATAAACCAGATACCAGATGCACAACGATGTTATAGAGAAATCCGACTGAGAAAGATTTAAGAGTAATGATAAGTAGGAATCTTAAACCAAGCCAACAATGTGTATTTGCTTGAAACAAGGCTAACAAAATACTTGGATTCATACAAAGGGCATATAATTAAGTATCTAAACCTAATCTAATCTAATGGAACTTATCCTAACTTAATTTACCCTAACCTAATCTCATCTAACCTAACCTAACCATACCATGCTGACTCAACATTATGGCCTTGTGTCACTGTAGATTTAAGTTAGTGTTAGATTTGTTGCGTTCTTGGGTAGAGTTGTAGGGGGCTCACTGTTAGTAGTAGGAAGTCTTGTGTGAAACTTTGCAGGAAAATTTTGTTAATACTTCTGTTGAGTTTAACCCTCAAATCACCTATTTCTGATTAGTTATATAATTATGGAAGACAACTTTTCCCTAACATCAAGGCCAAGCAAATTAGTTGTGGGAATTGCAGGATTCTTATTTTGTTTTTCCATAGTTTTTTTTCAAAACAATGGATTGGCATAACTGCCATAGAGTATCTAAAAGTCTTATAGCCTAGAGTGATAACTAAAACTTGACAGTGTGCAGGACTATGAGGGGTAAAAGAACATATAAGTATTTGACATCACTTGTTTAGAGAAAATGTTGTAAAAAATGTTCACAATTATTTAATAAGACTCACAGCATTGGAAAATTGCCATTGTAAGTCTGGAGTCGAGACTATTATGACTTCTTGTACTTCGCTGTCAAGTTATATCGAGAAATTGTACTGATCCTTGTTGAGGGATGGAAGTATCCACTAGCTTTTGTGTGACTGTTTATATAATTTTTTTTAATTATCAGTAAAGTTGTTTATAAATTGAGCAATGAAAGCAGAACTGTGGCCTCATTCTAGAATCCTGTTTCAGGCAGGAGGATGGTCCATTGATCCCTGGCCCAAGACATGATAGGTGATGCCAAGGCTTCCTCTACCACCAGGGCAAAGTGAGTATTACTGCTGCTTTTATTATGACATGATGGGCAAATTATCTTTATTTGTTCTTGATGTTAACTGAAAACATTATTCGTATCATGGCTGTTCCTGTTAGCTGAAGAGTACATTTGTTTGTAAAGGTTAAGGAGAGGGTCGTCACCTTATTTTTTATTTATTTATTTTTTGTTAGATGGCAAAATCTTTTCGGACACATTTGTTGTAATGCAGAGGTGCTTATCTAATAGGAAAAAATAAGATAAAGTATAGGAATGTGAATTATGTTCAGTTTTCGTTTAGAACTTTATGATCTTGTCAACAAAACTCCCTCGTGAAGGCTGAAGGTCTAAACGACTACTGATAACGGACAACACGAACCAACTAACCCAAACTTAATGATCCTACATATCTTGTAATTTGGTTGAGTTCTGTCGCCAATCGTCGTAGTTCCATAAACTGTTACCGTTTATTAAGAACACTTCTGAAGATTTTACTACAGGTTCATGGTCTTTGATTAATCTTCTCCCACTCTAATGATAATTTTTACTTTATAACAAAACACATCCTTTAGGTATGTAATTAATAGTAACTGGTACACCTAGCCAAGGCGGAATGGCCTTAAAGGCTTCATCCGGAGTGATTGGCACATTCAGTTTCAAGATATCAGTAACACTTACGAAGCCACTCCCCATAGAAAGTTTTGTGGAAGGTTGGGGACATATTCAAGATTACTTGGATAAAATATCAACTCAGTTTGAGTTGTAGCTTGGGGACCATTGTTCTTTGAATGTCTGAAACTAGACATGGTATTAAGTAGAGTTATCCTCTCAGATAGGGAGGGCAGCCCGAGCTCTTTCCTCATGTTTACAATTCTGGTAGATTTGCGGCATCCTAGAATGATGCGCATGGCTTTATTTTGTACAACGTCTAGGCTGTTGAGTTGTTTAAAAGGAATAGTTACAAGATGAAGTTAGAAGGTACGAGCATAGGTGATGTTAATTTCATAGCTCTTATCAACAAAGGTTCTGAGAGTTTAATGCGCTCCAATAGTTTGGCACTAAGGTTGTCGGAGTTCGCCTCATCCACATTAATTCCAAGATATTTATAGGCGTTATATAGCGCCAAGGGCATGCTGTTAATGTTAAAGTTAAGAGATAGAGGGTGAGTGGGGCGAGGATTGACATGTTAGTGTTTCTTCATTACTAATTTTCCTGTCGGTTGTGATGCTGGAAGGAAGGCTGGGGAGATCCGCCTGCTGTCTATCCTGTCCTCTCTGTCATTCGTTAGACTTATCAAAATTAATACTGAAGTCGATAGAATATTGAAATAAATATTCTAAGTTATTCATGATGGGAACCCAGAAGTTAAGCAGTTTGTAAGATGTGGAGCTTATCTGGAATAATTATGCACGTATTCTGCCACAGACTCAAGAACCAAGCACGTCTCCAGAACTCTCAGCTAGGGGGCATAGAACCCGATGATGACGGCGACATTACCCACTCAAGGGGTGTGGCTGGGGCCCCGCTATCATCCATTCGAGGGTGTGTGGCTGGGGTCTTGGTATCCTTCACTCGAGGGTGTGTGGCTGGGGTCTTGGTATCCTTCACTCGAGGGTGTGTGGCTGGGGTCTTGGTATCCTTCACTCGAGGGTGTGTGGCTGGGGTCTTGGTATCCTTCACTCGAGGGTGTGTGCTTTGGATCAGTGTCTGTCAAGATGTTCAGGTGAACGAGTGGAACGTCGGTGTTTTCATGATTGTGCAGGGATTGTTTCCGGGAATGATGGTCTTTGAGGTTCAGTCAGTCGAGAGATATTCAGTGTAGGGAAGTGTGTCTGGTAACAGACTGATAGCCTGTCTGGCACCCATTCTCACGATACGTAATGACTCGGCAAATAGTAAAGCGACCTCTATATACAGCGATATTGAGCGACCTTTACATATTAATACTTTTTCCTAAAGCTTTGTAAACTGTGTTTCTGGGTTAACTGTCACATTTTGATGGGGTCAGACCTCAATTATATAATGTTTTATTTTTCTACGACATAAATAAGGACCACCCTAAATACAGTATATGCAAATACAATAAGTTATTTGGATTGTATTTCACTCAATACTTTTACCGATTATCCACTGATACAATTGAAACATATATAGCCTGTTAAGAGATGTTTTAATACATAAAGCTGTGTATTTTTAACTTTTTATCTAATGTGATCACAAAGGAAGTCTTAATACACAAAGAATGGTAGCTTAGATATTTTTATTTTGTTGGCCTCGTATATCTCTAGAAATAGTTGTGGGTTACCGGGCCGCGATTGTTTTTTCCTGAGGGCTTTCGTCATCTAGAACAAGCGGCACGTCGCAGCGTTTGAAGTGCGACACCACTGTACAATCAGCTGGTGGCGGAATGGAGGAGTCAGCGCCCTACGCCAACAGCAATAATTCGTTCTATCTTGGCCGTGCTGGCTAGGTTAGGTTATTATTTGTTTGTATTAGTATATACTACGTTACGATATGCAATATTAAGCCAAGCATGAATGATCGTCTCTTATTCTCTCTTTCTGACGGAGTGTACAGTGGTGCCGCGCTTCAAACACTGCGACGTGCCACTTGTTCAAGATGACGGAAGCCTTCAGGAAAAAAATAATTCGCTACCGGGCCAGGTATAATGTTATGGTAGTCTCAACAAATTGTTTAAAAGTCGTTCAGTAAGACCGTGAAAAATTATGATAATATTAAAATAATTTCGTGAAATTCATAAATATTTTAATATTTTCGTGAAGTCCCTGAGTGAAACAGTATAATTGCATGAAATTACTCAAATCTCCAGGCATTTCATGAAATTACTGGTTTCACAATCTCACTTAACTGTAACATACATATATACAGTATATTAGTAGTTATTTCGTCTCAGTGACAATGAGCCATAAGTAGATGAAGTATATTGTGCTAATAATTCATAACAACGATTATTATCAGCTTAATCACAAATTTGTTTAGGACTGCCTTACAAAACAAGTTCCAACAAATATTAATTTTCTCCGTGGGTCGTAGGCTGCCCGTTATTGTGAACATGCAGATTAAGGATCTGGGGTTAAAAAATTATATATTTGGGCAAATACTTGTCCTGCTGACTCTTGGGAAACCTTAATTAGTTTTGCAATGTTAATCACACACTACCGGTGGCTCTCTTTAGTGACGGTGTGTTATTCCGGATGTACTGAAGTTGTTAAACACATTAATTAATTACATAATTATTAACTCTGGGCGGTGTGCTCTGCTACAGTAGTGAGTTACTGAAGGAGACTACATGTTACCGTATGTGGCGTCATCAGCGTAACAGACCTCGAGTAATGTTGAGTGTGCAGTATATAAGAGCGTTAGGGATAGTACTACACCTTGTGGTACTCTGCTTACTGGTGAAAATTCTCCCATTATCCTAAATATCATCAACAGTGTAAGCATGTTGACTGAATAAATTACTTTGTAGTTTCTTCATGAATTATGGTGCGCCCAGCTGTAGTGGTCTGTGCTGTAGGCCATTTATCTACGTTCTTATTTAGTTGAGGTTATCATTCTGTATATTGAGATTATTACCCCCACCAACCCCCACCCGGTGATCATGATAACTATGGTCGTGTTTCGATCAACTGGGAACCCGTAGTGATCATGTTCTGGCCAAGAAATACTTGACATTATGAGAGGCAGTGGTTTCTGTGTAACTAAAGTGTGTGCCTTCACTGTGTGTACTGTATATATTGTTACCATTCTTATGTTGCGTACTATGTATGATGTATTTTTGTGTATGGTATGTAATGCATGTTGTGTATGGTGTATAATGCATATTGTGTATGGTGTATATTTTTTTTTTGTTACAGGGATTAGCCCACCCGGACACAGGTCACTGACCCACATCAGGGCCTGGGGGGCGAAAATGTAATAATAATAATAATAATAATAATAATAATAATAATAATAATAATAATAATAATAATAATAATACTTCAGAACCATAAAGAAATACAAAAATGAAAAAAGATCAAGAGTGAGAAACGATATATGTATGTTGTGTTATCAAAAGTAAGAGAAACAATTGAGACCCTGCAATTGTGTGTAAATGAGGCAGAAAGTCAGATCAGCAACTTGGGACTTGGTCACAATTTTCGTGATGCCATATGGCAGCAGGGTCTACCATTAGACAACACATTATGCTTCCAATATCTTCCCAGGCGGTAGTACCTCCCTGTTTGGTATGGTAAATAATATGTTGTGATTGATAATAATTACAACAATAATAACAAAAATGATAATAATAATAATAATAATAATAATAATAATAATAATAATAATAATAATAATAATAACATAATTTTACGTAAGTTTAAAATATGCAAGTAATTTCTCGCCTACCTGTACAGTGATAATTAAGACTAGTGTTCCAGGTATATTAGTCTCAGGTGTATCGTTCCTTCAATATATATGTTATCCTCGAGAAGGTCATAAGAGAGGCATTTTCTGGGTCTAGTTCTGCCATTCCTCACTTTAATGGTATGGCTATCAGGGGATGGGAGAGGGAGGGAGAGGAGAGGATGGGAGAGGAGAGGATGAGAGAGGAGAGGAGGGTGAGAGGAGGGGAGGGGAGGGGAGTTGTACACTGTATACCTGTGTTGTTTGTATAGATGCTGAACCAACTGTGAACTTGTATTACAATTTTGTTTAATTTTTGTCTGTCTGTCTGTCTGTTTGGGCATTCAGGATGTCATTTCGCAATAAAACAATACTTCTCTCTCCCTCTCATCCTGTAAAACACTCTTCTCTCTCTCTCTCTCTCTCTCTCTCTCTCTCTCTCTCTCTCTTTCTCTTTCTCTTTCTTTCTCTCCCTGGCCTTTCTCTCTCTTTATTTTTCTGGCTTCTTCCATCCTCCCTCTCTTCTTTCCTTCCCTCCCCATCTTATTCACCTCTCATACCTGGAGACAAATTCGAAAAAAAATAAATATCCAAGAGAAATACTGACCTTACGTAAATACAGGTGGATGTTCTCTCAGGCGTTCTCTCAGGCGTTCACTCTCTGGCGTTCACTCTCAGGCGTTCTCTCTCGGGCGTTCACTCTCAGGCGTTCACTCTCGGGCGTTCACTCACGGGCGTTCACTCTCAGGCGCACACTCTCTGGCGTTCACTCTCAGGCGTTCACTCTCTGGCGTTCATTCTCAGGCGTTCTCTAAGGGGATTCTCAAACAAAATCTGTGACTTTTCCTGAGGATTTATTTGAAGTGTTCCCTGTGTTCTTCTCTGTCAGTTTATCAGGCGTTCACTTTTATATTTTCTGTGACGTTTTATTTCGTGTCTCTAGCATTATGTATTACATTGTCTTATGACGTTTATTTTCCAAGACAAACGGGGACAGTGAGAGACGAAAAAAACAGGAAGACAGAGAGAGACAGAAAGAGAGAGACAGACAGAGAGACAGAGATAGAGAGACCACATGATATAACCTTCCCATCTTCATAAAAAAGGGTCTATGGCGCCATTCTTAAAATAGTTCCCATTCAGGTGAACAGCCAAATACCTTCACGTAAATTACTCTCTGGAAGTCTTAAGAAATGTAGGGGGGGAAGGGCAGGGTGTGTGGGAGGAAGGCGAGAGCGTGTGGGAGGAGGGGAAGAGTGTGTGGGAGGAAGGCGAGAGCGTGTGGGAGGAGGGGAAGAGTGTGTTGGAGAAGGGGAGGGTGTGTGGGAGGAAGGGGAGAGGGTGTTGGAGAAGGGGAGGGTGTGTGGGAGGAAGGGGAGAGGGTGTTGGAGAAGGGGAGGGTGTTTGGAAGGAAGGGGACTTGTGTGGGCGAAGGGAAGGGTGTGTGGAAGGGAGGGAAGAGTGAGTGGGAGGAAGGGAAGGGTGTGTGGGAGGAAGGAAAGGGTGTGTTGGAGCAAGGAAGGGTGAGTGGTAGGAAGGGGGCTTGTGTGGGAGGAAGGGAAGGGTGTGTGGGAGGAAGGAAAGAGTGTGTTGGAGCAAGGAAGGGTGAGTGGGAGGAAGGGGGCTTGTGTGGGTGAAGGGAAGGGTGAGTGGGAGGGAGGGAAGGGTGAGTGGGAGGAAGGGAAGGGTGAGTGGGAGGAAGGGAAGGGTAAGTGGGAGAGGACGTCTCGTATGAAGGGGAGGAAGTGGAAGGTGTGAAGCAGGAAGGATACAGTGTCTGGTACCGAGTCAACATGGTGTTTACTAAGACTTGCGGTACACAACATCATTACGATCGGTTGGTAGTTGTTGTTATGATGAATCTGACGCTCTATTAAGCACCTAACTAAACAAGTGCCATTAAAACTCCCTGAGAATCTACTGTTGACTAATATATCCATAATTACTAGAACTATACTCACGAGACTCGGCAAATAACGCTAATAACACTAATACATTACATCTGCTTAAATAACCTGAACGTGAAGTGGCAATGTTGACAGTCTTGGTCTATTTAGCGCAAACAATCTTAATAAGGGTTTTTCTTATCACGTGTTTGCTGTAGCCCGCTAACCTCTTGTTGACGTCATAACTGTGCATTGATATTGAGGTGGGGGGGGGTAGGTGGAGGGTCAGGGGAGGTGGAGAACGAGTGGAGGATAGTGAGGAAGGTCAAGGGAGGTGGAGGACGAGTGGAGGATAGTGAGGAGGAGTTATAGGAGGTGGGGGACGAGTGGAGGGTAGTGAGGAGGGTCAGGGGAGGTGGAGGACGAGTGAAGAATAGTGAGGAGGAGTTACAGGAGGTGGAGGACGAGTGAAGAATAGTGAGGACGAGTTACATGAGGTGGAGGACGAGGGAGAACAGGAGAGGAGGAGAATTAGTAGGAGGAGGTGACGAGTGGAGGATAGTGAGGACGAGTTATAGGAGGTGGAGGACGAGTGGAGGGTAGTGAGGAGGAGTTATAGGAGGTGGAGGACGAGTGGAGGGTAGTGAGGAGGAGTTACAGGAGGTGGAGGACGAGTGAAGAATAGTGAAGATGAGTTACAGGAGGTGGAGGACGAGTGAAGAATAGTGAAGATGAGTTACAGGAGGTGGAGGACGAGTGAAGAATAGTGAGGACGAGTTACAGGAGGTGGAGGACGAGTGAAGAATAGTGAAGATGAGTTACATGAGGTGGAGGACGAGTGAAGAATAGTGAGGACGAGTTACAGGAGGTGGAGGACGAGTGAATAATAGTGAAGATGAGTTACATGAGGTGGAGGAGAGTAAGGATATTTTTTTTTAATTTTGCCACTTGCAACGACTAGTTTATTGTGCACCCCATACTAACCCTGTGAGCTGTAGTACAAAAGGATTACAGAGCAGAGGTCATAAAGGGTCTGTGTAATTAACCCCAGTGGTCAGGATATTATGTCATTGAATGTTAGAGAGTATTTCAACTAAATTCTTTGTTTAGTTCTGTACATAGAGGGTGAATTTAAACTAATTGCCCGCCGCATTTTAAGTGATTATATCGGCCAGTGAAAACCGTATTTTTATTTATTTTTTGCATTGACTATAACGAAAAAAAAAGGAAAAATAGAAAAAAAATCCCGGTTTTTGTTTTAGTTTTGGGCGTTAGTGTGTAGTGTAGTGTAGGTTAGTGTAGTGTAGGTTAGGTTAGGTTAGGCTCCAGGACTAGGGTTACAGAGGCGCGCGTTCCTCGTCTGTTGTACATCAAGAGGTAACGAGACTCTTACGTGTGTGGTAGAGTGTGTGGAGACGTAGGAGGAGAGACGGAGAGACATATGAGACAGAGAAGAGGTGAAAAAAATGAAAAACAGCGAGGGAGGAAAAGAGAGAGAGAGAGAGAGAGAGAGAGAGAGAGAGAGAGAGAGAGAGAGAGAGAGAGAGAGACTCCCCGGGCAAAGTTATGCCGTGTCTTCCGTCAGATACTAACACACTTAAATGAACTTAATTTCACCATACTTCCTTCTCTTGATGTTTACTTAATTTTGTCGTATAAAAGGAGGGAAATAATAAGGTTATCTACTCTAGGGCTGTAATGACCAAAGTTTGTAGACGTGACCCTTGATTTTGATTATAACGCCTTGGAGAATATTTTGTGGACGCACTTATTGATGGATGGATGGATGGATGGATGGCTGGCTGGCTGGCTGGCTGGCTGGCTGGCTTGCTGGATGGATGGATGGATGTATGAGTGGATGGATGGAACCGCGAGCCAGCAGTTTGTCAGAATCCTTATTTATGTAGACCAATATGTATAGTATATATTTGTCTTGGTAAACATATCTCAAGAGTGTAAAAGTGTTCCCCTCGTAACAAATGGTCACAGGTTTGATTGTAGACAGTTTCCCTTATGCATCACTCCCTGATTTTCCTCGTCGTATCACTTCGTCTCTCTCTCTCTCTCTCTCTCTCTCTCTCTCTTTGTTTCCCCTACCAATATCTTCCCTTTCCTACTTATTTCTTCGCCCCCATATATCCTTCCTTCCCTTCCTCTCTCCTTCCCCTTCTCCTTGTTTCCCCTCTCCGTATCTCCCTTCCTCACTCCCCATAGTTCCCTCGTCTGCCAGGCAACACCAACTTGCTCAATAAATCCGGGTTATCATCTCGGGGTCTCTCCCTGGAGGCCGTCCATCGGCAGTTTTATATCTCAAGAGTCTCACAAAGTCTCTATCCCAAGAAATTTGTACGTCTCTCCCCAGCTGTTCGACGTATGAGGTTTTAGGCGTCTCTTGCAATTGACCAATCGGCTTACTTTTTTTACGATGGGAAATAGAAATTGAAAGTCGGTGTTGTTACAGAGAAATGCGACAGTCTAAGAGTCCAATATTAAAGATGAGGAAACTTGATATTGAAACCGGACTTAATAACACGTTTAGTATTTTTGTTGTTATTGTTATTGAATATATATAGCAGATGGAGGGACGTTTATTGCGCGCCTCGATGGTGGTGATATTTTGGTCGAGGAAATGAAGGATATATTACAAACACCAGAAGGTAAACAACGAAGGGGTCGATGCGTTTACAGGGTTATTCAGGTCTTGGGGGTGAACAGAAACAGTGAGATACCTGAGGCTATACAATACATTATACATACCTGGGTTCAAGCGGAGATCATTAACACTGAAACACACACACACACACACGGTCACTTAGTTATAGCACCTGATTATAACACTAATGACAATATCTTAGTGAGAAAGGATTAATTTACTGTACGTGGACCTAAACAAAGGTCATTTAACACCTGTAACTAAAGTCTTAGTAACAATAGATTCAGTATTAACAATTCATTGACATGAAACCATTTGCTAACATAGTACTGTCGGCTAGATAGGTAATGTGAGACCCAAAAATCCCCACGCCGAACCGCATTTAGCTTGTTGGTGCTCGTATGTATTTGCTGGGCGATCTTGACGCTTGAGGTCCGGTCTGCAGTCAGTCTGCCTCATGCTCTCGCAGAGTGAAGGTGTGTTGGGCGTCGTTCCCGATCCCAGGCGGTCACCGAAGCCGACACTCTCCTGGCGATCACCAAAGCCGACACTCCCCAAGCGGTCACCGAAGCCGACACTCCCCAAGCAGTCACCGAAGCCAACACTCCCCCAGGCGGTCACCGAAGCCGACACCCCCCAGGCAGTCACCGAAGCCGACACTACCCAGGCGGTTACCGAAGCCGACACTCCCCAGGCGGTCACCAAAGCCACCAAAGACACTCCCCAAGTGGTCACCGAAGCCAACACTCCCCCAGGCGGTCACCAAAGCCGACACTCCCCAGGCGGTCACCGAAGCTGCTGCTCAAAAGCCCCGGGCCAATAGGCCTCCTCACCAGGCCAAGAATACCTTAGTCCCAGGGGGCCCAAGAGCACCCAAAAAGCCGAGTGGCTGAAACCCGTAAAGCTGCTGCCCAACAGGCCCGGGCCATGGCCAAGGATCGCCGCCTGAAAATTTATATAAAACAAAAGTGTTTACTAAACCCAGTTTTTTTTTGTAAGCTTAAAATAAAGTATAAATTAATATTATTTGTATGATTACTCTACAACTAACTTATAAAGTAACTCCAGCATACAACTCTTACTGCACTTACTTATAGCACTGGTAATACATAACACCTTAAGGTAGCCCAACTCACACACACTCACAAAACAATGGCCGGGGTTTTCTGTCTTGCTGTCCAGGTATTTTTCTGGGTTGTGTGTGTAAAAAGGTTAAACTTCTCTTCGCCTCTCAATACTATAGACAATATTTGTGTTCCCCATAAAGTTTGTATCTAAAGATTAAATATTATCGTGATGTTGCTGTTTCATCCAGACATTTTCTCTATATTTTGGTCAGTCGAGACACAATTATACTTTTTGCTTAGGTTAGGTTATATTAATTACAGAAACAACGACAAAGATGACGCAATACTACTACTACTACTACTACTATTACTATTCCCACTACTACTACTTTTTTAACGTGGCCTCCAACCTCTTCTTATAGCTACACCTTCGCCACTATATTATTATTTTAATAACCTAATGAAAAAGTAACTACCCTAGCTGAGTTAGTTAAGCCGCAGAGTTATGTGGTATTCATTGACTGTTGCCTCATAGTCAATATCTGCGACTGTTTTCGTCTTTGGTGGCCTGTAATCTCGCCCCCGAGGCAAAGCAGTGCAGATCTAAGTAGAAAGGAGGCAAGCAACCAGGCTGTAACATCTGACTGCTACAGGCTCTCTCTCTCTCGCTGACAGTTCTTTTCTTTTTACATACATACATACATACATATAGACATACATGCATACAGACAGACAGACTCAAAGCCTTACCTGCACACAATTATAACAAATGCACTTACCTTCGTCGAGACCAAAGCACAAGTAATTATACACACATTTAGCCGACTCTTTAAAACCTTACAACACAATCAACAAAGTTTGTGCCTTAATTTTACTCCAAGTTCATTTCGACTTCTCGCCGCCCCCAAAACTCCTGCGATTCTGGTCAGGTCAGGTCCTTAGGGTCATATACCTCGTCGTTATGACCTCGTAAAGTGTGTTTAAGGGGTTAGAGTTTATGTATGACCCTCCAGCAACATTCCCCAAAAACCATTCCCAAGAGATTTAAACTGTTTAGTGGTAAAGTCAGACCATGAATGGAAAAAAGGTAATTTTCACGGGTATGAGCATCCGAGATGGAGTTTGAACTTATAAGGTGAATATTACGTGTGTTTTAAATATTTACATTATATTTCTCAATCGATTTTTTTTTAATTTAAACCATTTTTTTAATATATATATTTTCATCGTTTTCGGTCGAGATTGTTTTTATTTAGGTCTTTTTTTATAATTCAGATGAATTTTTTACTTTTGTTGAGTCGAGAAATATTTAATTTTCAAATGACTTGAAATGACAAGAATTTTCATAAAAAAGATTCACGCGTTTAAGACTCCGTGATTTGTAAGTTGATTTTTGTAACCATGTGGAGGAAACCCGACAACCAGACATCCCCCACACAGCTAACACCTCTTCCCTCACACAGCCAAGTCCTTCCTCACATAACCAACACCTCCCCCCACACAACCAGGACCTCCCCCACACACAACCAGGACCTCCCCCACACACACAACCAGGACCTCCCCCCACAACCAGGACCTCCCCTACACACACACAACAGGACCTCCCCCCACCCCAACCAGGACCTCCCCTACACACACACACAACCAGGACCTCCCCTACACACACACAACCAGGACCTCCCCCCCACACACAACCAGGACCTCCCCCCACACAACCAGGACCTCCCCTACACACACACACACACACACTTGGGGTTTTCCTACACACAACCAGGACCTCCCCCACACACATAGATCTCTAACACACATTCTTTATCATATACACGATCAATCATCACCCCACACTATCCCCCATTGCTCACCCCTTCACACTATCACCCCATTTATTATCACCTTCACACTATCACCCCACTATACTTACTATCACCCACACACTATTACCCCACCATCACCCCCTTATTACCCCATCCACTACACCCCACACACTATCACCCTTCACATATATCACCCTTCACACTATCACATACACACTGTTACCCCACACCACTCACCCATCACCCCCACCCCTTCACACCCCTTCACACTATCTTTACATTATCACCCACACATTATCACCCACATTATCACCCACACCATCACCCCACACCATCACCCCACACACCATCACCCCACACACCATCACCCACACCATCACCCCACACACCATCACCCCACACACCATCACCCCACACACCATCACCCACACACCATCACCCCAACACCATCACCCCATACATTATCACCCACACACCATCACCCCCACACCTGTCACCCACACCATCACCCCACACACCATCACCCCACACCATCACCCCACACCATCACCCCACCATCACCCCACACACCATCACCCCACCATCACCCACATTATCACCCCTTCACACACAAAAACTTCCCTCATACACACAAATTGACCCTCACGCACTGACACAAATCTCCCCCCCCCCACACACACACACACTACTACTACTTACTACTACTTTGCTGTCACTCGGAATCGAGTATGACGATCATCCAGCTATGATACAATGATATGAGTTATTTAGGATGTCACCTTCATTGGTGAGTTCTGAGGTGACTAAAGAGGCCGATACGGGACCGGCAGGGTCGATCACAGTTGTTGCACAGGTGCGGGAGTGGCGGTGGCAGCGTCTTTCCGGCGTTGGCGCTTGTTTGCCTCGTAATGCAGTCGGGCTAACTCGGAAGTATTGACACCTTCTCGTGTGGTGCTCCTCCAAGCGTTGCGGTGTGGAGTAATTCGTCTCCCAGGTGAGGGGGTCGATTTGGTACTTTTTCAGGTATGTCTTAAGACTATCCTTATACCTTTTTCCTTTGCCCACCAGTGTTACGTTTACTATTCGTTAGGTAACTGTAAATTAGCTGCTTCGGCAGTCTACTGTCGTCCATGTGGGTAACAAGGCCAGCCCAGAGTAGTTGTTCATGGATAATGGTAGCCTCGATGCCCCTACAGTTGGTGTCAGCAAGAATACTAGCATTTACTCTCTTGTCCTCCCAGCGAACTCGGAGGATGGAACATAGACTACGTTGGTGAAAGTTTTCATGTGCCTTGAGGTGCCTCCTGTACATGACCCATGTCTCGCTGCCATTTAGCAGGGTGGGGAGGACCACTGCTCGATATACTTGTAACCTTGTAGATAATTTCTGCTCCCTACAGCTTAAGACACGGTTTCGGAGTCTGCCAAAGGCTTGAGATGCACATCTGATCCGATGCCGAATCTCTTCATCGATGTCCACGATGGTGGACAGGTGGGAGCCGAGTTACCGAAAGTGGGTAACATGAGAGAGGGTAGTACCGTTAAGCTGGATGGATGGTGGAGGTGTGGGTGAACCAGGGATAGGCTGAAAGAGAATCCGGGTCTTTCATACATTCACCTCAAGGCCGAAGTGTGCATACGTGTCTGCATAGGTGTTCAGGATCTCTTGTAGGTCGCGTTCAGTGTGAGTGACAAGGGTGAGGTCGTCTGCATACTGAATCTCAGTAATGGAAGCTGCCGACACTTTGTTCTTGCCTGGAGTCGTCTTATGTTGAAAAGACACATCATCCGGTACTCGATGTCCACCCCGCCTGCTAGATTGGCAACTGGCACGAGTAAGGAAGGCAGCCAAGAAAATGGGAATTGATGCCAGTACACACCCTTGTTTAACCCCCGTTTGGATGGGGAAGAACTCAGACTTGGATGCCATTGTGCAGGGCACTGCCGTTCATGCCTTTCGTGCAGTTGCCTCACAATGGCGATGAATTTTGGTGGGCAGCCAAAACGGCTGAGGGTCCACAAGAGGGCTTTCCTGTTGATCGAGTCGAAGGCCTTGGTTAGTTCGATGAAGGCATGTACAGGTCACGATGCTGTTCTCTGCACTTTTCCTGTATCTGGCGGACAGCAAATATCATGTCAGTAGTGCCAAATGATGGTATAAGGTCACATTGAGAATCTGGGAGGAAGTTTTCCGCTTCAGGAAGAAGTCTGTCTAGGAGGACTCGGGCGATAATCTTGCCAGCTACGGACAGCAGCGAGATCCCACAGTAGTTGTCACAGTCTGACCAGTTTCCTTTGTTCTTATAAATATTGACGATGGATGCGTCTTTAAGAGCTTGGGGGATTTCCTCCTTTTCCCATATATTCTCCAGGAGAGAGACAGCTGGTAAGCTATTTTGCCACAAGGACGGTTCTTCTTTCAGGACGCTCATTTGTGCCAGTATCCAGAAGGGTCCTGACATTCCGTGCAGCGACCATAAGAGTTTGTGTAGTTTGTTTTTGTTTGGATCTGTGATCTTTATTGTTTTCGACCGCATAAGGATGACCGTACTGGGTGCGGTTGATCAGTCAGGTTTTTTTTTTTAGGCAGGCAATTTTTATGGTACCTTTTCTAGCCCCCCTCCCCGTGTGGGGTGAGCAGAATGGCCCCTCAAAAGGGCTGCTCAGTCACACAGACAGGACCGGATGGCACTGCTGCCTAGATCCCAGTGCATAAATGACCATCTTATCTTTGCCGCCCATGTGCAGAGTTGTGACTAGAGACTCCTGGCAGTCATCTCTGCCTGTCCCCGTCGCCACTCGTCCGTCGCCATAGAACTTTTGGGGGTATAGAGGTTTTGATGATGATGAGAGGTATGATGAGTTGGATGATGCTGTGCATAAGTTGATTTATGTGGTGAGGCAGGAGCGCAAGACTGCAACCACAATTCTTGGATCTCCCTTTTCATGATCCAGTGGTGCAAGTTTTGCAACGACTGGAGGGAGGGAGAATTGCAATGGACTGCCGATAGCCCAGTTTGTTGGGTTTCGCCTTAGTAGACTGTCCATCAGGCATTACCTTCGTCCGCAGGTGTAGTCACCTCTTCCACCTATACCGCCGTTGGGATTTTGTTGGAGCTCTGTAAGCATGTCTGCCTGATGCGGGGCACCACCACAGATTTTCATTCAGGATTTACTCCCGTAGCCTTATACCTATCAAGGTTAATCAGCAAGGCAGTGGGGAAATTGTTGGTAAGCGCCAGAACGTGTCCACAAGCCAGTGAGCCTATACACCGTCCCTTTGGGGCCCACTGCTACTCTGAGATCCCCTGCTGGTCTAGCCTGGGCCCACAAGGCACTCAGTTACCGTGTGTTGCCACGAGGAGGCACAGCAGGAGTCTTGATAGTGAAGAGACTGTGTACTGGCAGGGGAAGACTTATGCAAGTTGCTTCCCTGTTCTCCACGAAGGCTAGCCAGCGGCTGCAGCTGAAAGCGAGAGGAGCAAGCAGTGCTTGCACCTTAACGCTAACATAATGCTGCCACACTAGACGCAATTCACCACCCTGTTTGCGTAAACACACACGCACACACATTTCTGATCTTACACACTCACGAAACTTAGTGACGGACTTCATAAATTTGACATCAAGTTAATTTCAGTAAGTAATTATAAAGGATTTGTGTTTAAGCCGTGTAAGAAGTGGCTTAACTTTGATGAGATGAATTATTAGAGACGGTGGGAGTAGCTGTGAAGGTAACTAATATTAGTGTGGTTTAGAATATGAGTTTATTATTAATAATAAAGGTGGTACTGATACTACTTTGGTTTATTTCACGGCCTCCAACCTCACCTTATAGCCATACCTTCTCCACACATTTTATTACCAAACTATTCTCTACTACTATTACTATCCCAATACAAAATTATTTACCCTAGATGGATTAGTTAAGCTACATGTCTATACAGCATTCCTTGACTGTTGCTTCATAGTTCATGTGTATGACTGTTGTTGGGTTTGGGTCCGAAGATCTTGTTCCCTTAGACACAGTAGTGTAGATCTTAGCAAGGAGGATAGGCAACATCTCAACCAGACTAAGACGTGACTTCTGGGTTTCTGTTTCTGTTATGATTACACCTCAGCCAGTCAGGCGTAGAAGTACCTTGCACTAGGTCTCATCCCACCAGATGTTGTGAAGACCAGAGGAGTGAAACTGCCTTGGTCAGCATTCTGGATTTTCTTCGCTACTCCTCGTTCTTTTTGCTCTCGTTCCTCCCGTGTGCAGCCCCGAGGGGCAGGATAAGGTGACAAAGCCAGGGATCAAATATTTTTGATATCAAAGAAGTCTTGCTGCCTCTCGTCCAGAATCCTCAAGCACTGACGTCCATTCGGGCTTCGTTGACTGTGTTGGCAGTCCTGTGGTGACAATAATAATAGAAATGATTACAATAATTATGATTAATAATGACAATAATAATGACAATATTAATGACAATAAAAAATACGGACTTGTGTTGTAATAAGAAATGAGAGTAATATGGCCGCAGAGCACCTGTGTAATAAGGACGGCAATATGGACATAAAATTTGGAAGAAAAAAATACACAAAAAATTTGGACATAAATACAAACATGAAATATGGACAACAATACGAACATAACATACAGTCAGAAATAATGCCATAAAATCGGACACGAATTATAAGTGTAAAATACGGGCGTAAAATACGGATATATGAGGCAGGGCAGAGCTTGACAGGTCTACAATGGAGTACATTAATTTGCATTACTCTCACTGGAGCCAAAGTCCTTGTTCTGTCTCCCTAACACCCTGTCTCCACGTCCTCCTAGTTCTCGCATTTTCCTTCTATTTCTCCTTTGTCCTCCTAGTTCTTCTTTGTCTCCTACTTCTTCTTTGTTTCCTAGTTCTCTCGTTGTCCTCCAAGTTCACTCTCTCTCTCTCGCTCTTCCTTTTCTGTTTCTTTTTCTTTGTCTCCCTCTAATTTTTTCAATCTCTCTCTCTTCTCTCTTTCTCTACGCCCTCCATCCTCTTTCAAACCTAAGTTCTTTCCTTCCTTTCCATACTCACTCATTCCCTCCACCATTCCTCTTCTCTCATTCTTATTCCTCATCTCCTTCCTCTGCCCCCCCCTCCCCCCGCATCCTCTACCCCTTCCTCCCATCCCTTGCCCCCTTCTCTAATCCCCTCCCTCCTTTATCCCATTCCCTGCTCCCTTCATCCTATACCCAGCCTCCTCCTCCCTCCTCCCCCCTCCCCCCATCTCTCCTCTCCTCTCCTGTCCAATCCTCTTGTTTCCTCTCTAGTTATCTCTCCTCATCCTCCTCCATCGCCCCTCCTGGCCTCCAATCCCCTCACTCTCCTATTCCCTCCAACCTCTGACTCCTCCATCTCCCCTTCCTCCTTCCCCGCCATCCGTCCATCCTCCACCCCTATCCCCTCCCGCCCATTCCTCCATCCACCATCCCTATACCCCCCCACCACTCCATCTCTCCATCCCTCCTCCTATATACTCCACCCAGCCAACCATCCCTTCTCCCCCTCCACCCGTCTAGCCCTCCACCACTCTACTCTTCCATCTCTCAACACTTTCATCCCACCGCCTCCTCCCCCACCACAATTCTATCCCACCTCCTTCTTCTTCACCCTTCCACCCTTCCATCCCACCCCTTCCTCCTCCTCCTGTACCATCATTATATCCGTCCTCCCCTCCTTCTCCTCCATCCCTCCTTCTCCTCCATCCTCCTTCTCCTCCATCCTCCTTCCCCTCCATCCCTCCTTTCCTCCATCCCTCCTTTCCATCCCTCCTTCCCCTCCATCCCTCCTTTCCCTCCATCCCTCCTTCTCCCCCATCCCTCCTTCTCCTCCATCCCTCCTTCCACCTCTATCCCTCCACGCAGAACGCCTAGGACCTGTTAGACATGCCAACTACCACACTATACATCACCAGAGTTCGAGTTCTTGAATTATAGGTCACTCTGATGTATCGTCCCAGCCAGCCAAAGTAAATTTCCTGACCTTTTGCTTCAACCAATACCGGACCCGACTTTATATAGCACATGTTTGGTTTGGTTTAGTTTGGTTAGGTTAGTTAGATGAGTTATGGTATGGTTATGGTTATGGTAAGGTTAAGGTTAGGTTAGTTAGGTTTGGTTATATATAGATTTAGGTAGGTTAGGTTAGAATAAGTTAGCATAGGGGTAAATGAAGTTTGAGTTAAGTCACGTAGGGTGGAAACTTAGGTTAGATTAGACAATAATTATAAAGTTACGGTTGGTCTGGTCTGGTCTGGTCTGGTCTGGAGATTATTACACACCTTCCACCAGGCAGGAGAAACACCCCAGTACTGTACTAGGAGATACTATGTTTACATCCACCTAAGTACATATACAGTCACTCAAAAAAAAACTATCTATACAAAATTGTGTTGTAAAAATATGACACAACGGACGAAGAATTTTGACAACCCTACCGAGACAACAAGAGTCATGGTGTTCATTCTGAAATTCATCAATCACCCCAAGTAGAGATAATTGTTTTTTTTTTTGTATTATTTAGGGGATATATGGTTGTGTACACTATGCTAACGCTGTATTTTGGGGTGTATAGAAATTTGTAATTTAGTCTCACCCAATTACAGTTTTATTTATGTATTTTAATTTAGTTGATTTATGGATATGGTCTATGTTGTGTGTGATAATGTAATGTATTTATTTTTTTGGAGGAAGGGGGAGTGGGGAGTGGGGTAAAGTCGGGTGGTGTATTTCATATTGATGAGACATATAATTTAGTTGTTTCTCTCTCTCTTGGCTGTCTATCTCTTGTTCTGTCTTTATTTTGATTTATTTCTCATTTCCTCATTCCTTCCCCGTCCCAGTTTGTGTCTGTTCACTTATTTCTTTCTCCATTTCTTCTTCTCCTCTCCATCTCTCTCTCTCCATCTCTCTCTCTCTCTCTCTCTCTCTCTCTCTCTCTCTGAGCTACAACAGCAGAATCTGTGAGAGTCATTACGTAACTCAGTCGGCTGCTCTCTCTTTCACACACACACGCAGGTGGCGGTGTTTCCTCTGTCTAGTGAGGGACTTCTCTATAACACTACACCAGCTGAATCCTTACACTGTGGAGGGGCCAAGAGGGTAGGGGTAGGGGGGGTAAATAGGGGAAGAAGGAGGAGGGGTGGGAGGGTAGGGGAGGGTAGGGGATGTGGAGGAGGGGGAGAATCAGGTAGAATTAGGCTTAGCTCAGGTCGAGTCATAGAGTTAGATTCGGTTAGGTTAGGTTTGGGGGTTAGAGCTAATACAGTTAAGTTTGGTTTGAGTAGAGTCAGATGAAGCCAGGTCAAGTCAGGTCAGGTTCAGGTCATATAATAAACCCTCTCTTACAATCTCAATAGTGACCTTTCTTCATTGCAAACTTCCCATCCTCCTCTTCTATGGTAATTCACTACAACTTTCCAACATCTCCCGGTCATATATATATATATTTTTTTTTTAAGGTTCATTCTTGGGTCAGATGAGGTCAACCTTGTCGTCATTTTTCTCTCCACAACTTCTTACGGGATCTCATGCTGTGTTTGGGGGCCTTGATTTATGTGATTGGATCGTCTTTGGCTCGTCTAGATATCAGGCCATCTCAGCAGGACCGACGCTTCCCCCCCCCAGGTGATGTTTTGTAACCCCAAGTGATCATAAGTTTGGTGGTGGAGCGGCACACGGAGAGAGGGGGGGTGAGGAGGGGGAACGGGGAGGTGGAGAGAGAGAGAGAGGGAGGGGAAGAAGGTGAGAGAGAGGGTAGGAGGGAAGGGGTGAAAAGAGGAAGAAAGGGAAGGAGAGAGAGAGAGAGAGAGAGAGAGAGAGATGAACGACGGAGAGGGAGAGTTTCATGTATGGAGTGTGACCTCTGAACTCTCACTGGTTCTAGGTCACATAAGATGTTATATGAGGTTACCACGACCTGTTATAATTATGACGTAGGAATATATTATCGATAATGTTGGTAGAGTTAGAACGTGTATGATAATGTTCTCTGTCTCTCTCTCTCTCTCTCTCTCTCTCTCTGTTCTTATTCATTCGTTGTCTCACTTTGTTCGTCTGCCTCTCTTTCTCTCAACCCGATGGAGTGGTGAGCGAATCAATCCGACCCTACCAGCGAATCACCTCTCTACTGGCCTCCTGGATATATTGAGACAGACAGACAGAAATACAGACAGACAGACAGACAGCCAAAAACAGAGAGACAGTCAAACAAAAAGACAGAGACAATCAGACAGACAGAGAACCGAACATAGCCGGAACATAAGTCTAAAATACATCTCATAATCTCAGCTTGACGGACAATGGCTCATAAAGGTATAACAATAAGTTCCAGGATAGAGTGACCTCGTGTTGGTCATTCTCTCACATAAAGACACAGACACATTCTCCGGAACAAGTGAGCTGCTGATCAGACTGTTAGTACCAATTACACTTTGCATCAGTTTCATTGTCGGGATGGGACGAGAGGAGGCTTGGGCGAATGGGGTGGAGGAGAGTCGATGGGAGGAGAGGCGAGGGAAAGTGAGGGGCGAGTGTGTGAGGCGGCCCTGGTACACTGGTTGGTGTTGGTGCCTGGAGGGGAGGTGGTACATGTAAATACTGTATACCAAGCTCTATTAGCAACACTTTAACATTATAACACCAGCAGTAGTACACGAAAAAATATACTAACACCAGCAACACAGTTTTAGTTAGTTTAACAACGTAACTGGCGAAATTGAGATACTATTTGTTTAATCTTAACACAGGGGGATACTATCACTATTCACTGCCAAGCAGGACAGATGTTCATACACAAAAGGAGCTAATAGTACAGGTCGTATTCATTTGTGTTATATTATACTTGAGGATTACTCAGTGTGGACCAGCAAATTTAGGATAGACTGCAAGAAGGTCCTCAAGCACTCCTGATTTAATGTACTAATTACTGAGTTCGTGATACAATACGCCAGGTGGCCTGAAGTCATTAACAGCGGCACATTCTATAATATAGTGTTCAAGTGTGTGCTTTAAAGGTTTATTACAAAGTTTACATGCTGAGTGTAACGGTATGGGTACAGCGTCACTGAAGGCGGCGGCACACTGCACTTTTCCTCCCAACATGTTGGGCTAAAACGAAGAGACGTTTTGCGTCACAATGGGATGTTTTGTTGGTACGTCTGCCCAACGCAACGGAAACAACAACACTAACCCGGCCAGCTAAGCTCGCCGCCAAACCGTTGTCCATTTCTCGCAACAGCCGAAATCCTGTTGCTTGCTGGGCTGTCAGGCCAGCAAAACGGGCAACTTGTTAGGAGAAACGTGCCCAGTGTACCGCCTCCTTTACTTGCCAGAGTAGCCTGTATCGTAGCCTAATTATGGCTATGTCTACATCACATTGTCTGGTTCTGTGCCTTTGCTGGCCACGAAATTAATCATATTTACTAATGCTATAAATGCCAGGCCATTGTGCATTTCTCGGTTCTTCTATATCAGAGTTCATGATTTTGACTCGTACATACAGCTTTGGACAGGCCAAAGTCACGGTCTACAATTTCTTTCTTACTTGCCTCACTGACCAGTCCATCAGCACTGTCATGATTCCTAATTCCAACATGGGACGGAATCCACACAAATTTAATACGAAAGTTGTTCTCCTTAGCAGTTATCACATTTCTTTTAATATCACAGGCAACTGTAGTAGACATTGAAGCTGTGTACACCGTACTGCTGGCCCGAGGCTGTGTGCATCGTACCGCTGGCCCGAGGCTGTGTGCATCGTACCGCTGGCCCGAGGCTCTACTGACTATATCAGCAGCTGAGGCTGTACTGAGTGTACCAGCAGCTGAGGTAAACACCACCGACAGAACACACGTATTTACCCTGGAAGAAGACAAACATTGATTGAAGACGAGAGAGAAAACTTCCGCTAGTTAAGCAAAGTTAAATAAAAATCCATGAACACGGCAGCAACACTTATCACGGATATCTGAAACTAGACGAAACTAACGCAACCTAAGCCAAGGTTATTATGGTTAGTTAAGATAAGTCACGGGTTTAGTGTCACCTGACCATAGATGATTTCATGTTATATTTGTGGTATTATTTCAACAGTGGCCATTTTGTAATGTGTACACGCAAAACAAAATGTATTTCAGTATTCATTTTTTTCCCTCTCAGAGCTCGTTCGGTGATCCATAAACGTGGCTCTCAACTACCTCAGTTATGGGGAGGCTATGAGGCTGAGAGGTTATATAAAGCTCGTGTTAATTATTAGGATGACCCAGAAGGTGGTACAGGGCAGGTGTTTGTCATACCGTTTACTTTATGATAGTTTTTTTTTATCTGGGACTCTCTCTCTCTCCACTTCCCCTCATCCACCCTATTCGCCCTCGCCACTTCCCTCATCCACCCTCATTCTGCCCTCGCCACTTCATCCACCCATTGCCCCTACATCTCATCCACCCTTACCTGCCCTCGCCACCTCATCCACCTCATTCGCCCTCGCCACTTCCCCTCATCCACCTCATTCGCCCTCGCCACTTCCCCTCATCCACCTCATTCGCCCTCACCACTTCCCTTCACTTCATCAGTTTGTATGGTTCGCCGTTCGCCAGTTCACGTTCTTTCTTTCACCAGGAGACAAAGTTAAATTGGCCTTTTACTAACCATTTAGTTTTACGTGAGGGATATACAAGGGACTAACTGGACTTCATTTAATTTGTGAATTTCCTCTGAAAGTCAATTTTTTTCCGTGTGTTGATTTTTTGTGTGACGTGGTGTGGGGCGTATTTTTGAAGGGTGAGTGGGAGGGGAGAGGGTGAGGGTAGTGAGAGGGGAGAGGGTGAGGAGTAAGAGAGGAGAGAGGGTGAGGTAGAGGGGAGATGGTGAGGGGAAATAGGATAGAGGAGAGAGGGTAAGGTTAGTGAGAGGGTGAGGGAGAGAGGAGAGAGGGTGAGGGTAGTGAGAGGGGTGGGGTGAGCGTAATGAGAGGAGAGAGGGTGAGGGTAGTGAGAGGGGAGACGGAGGAGGAAAAAGGTAACATTCACTGCAGTGACCTTTGACCTTGATCTACTAGGTTAGGTTAGGGTCAAACTGAAGAAAAAAAAGGGGTAATTTTTTTTTGTATTGACCTGATGATTTTAATGATATACCACGCCAACATAGCACGACAACATAACTTTACTAAATAACGAGACCACATAACACGACCACATAACACGACCACATAACTTTACAAAATAACGAGACCACATAACACGACCACATAACTTTACTACATAACATAACTACATAACACGGTGATAGACAATTACACAGCATGAGTTTGAACGTGATTGATGTTACAGAATCAATCTATCATGTTCCTTCAACCTCCTTGTAGATATACGGGATAAAATACACCAGTGATCTTCCTCAGTGCAGAAGTTGAGAAGATTTTCGTAAAAAAAAAAATCTTCATCATTAGAGACAAAGTTAAGTGTGATGAGAGAGGAAGTAAAGGAGTTCAGTGGGATGTTATAACTTAAAAAAAACAAGAAATAATAATGAGTAAAAGAAACTAAAATACAAATTATAATAACCTAACCTAACCCAACCTAGCCTAGCCTAATCTAACCTAACCCAACCTAACCCAACCCAAATCCCAGCCTAACCTAACCCAACCCAACCCCAAACCCAACCCAACCCAACCCAACCCAACCTAACCCAACCCCACCCCACCCCAAACCCCCCAACCCACCCCACCCACCCCACCCCACCCCACCCCACCCCCCACCCCACCCCACCCCACCCCACCCCCACCCCACCCCACCCCACCCACCCCACCAACCCACCCCACCCCACCCCACCCCACCCCACCCCACCCCACCCCACCCCACCCACCCCACCCCACCCCAAGTCCACTCAGATGTGAATGAGTATTGAAGTTACATTTGGGGAAATTGAATACAGACGAGGCTAGGTTAGGTTAGGTTATGTCCTCAAGCTAATAGAACGCATTTCATCAACACCATAACTCAGTACTACCACTACCCACCCACTAGCACCACTAAGCCATTAACACCATGACCACTACCCACCCACTAGCACCACTAAGCCATTAACAACATGACCACTACCCACCCACTAGCACCACTAAGCCATTAACAACATGACCACTACCCACTCACTAGCACCACTAAGCCATTAACACCATGACCACCACTACCCACCCACTAGCACCACTAAGCCATTAACACCATGACCACTACCCACCCACTAGCACCACTAAGCCAGTAACACCATGACCGCTACCACCCACTAGCTCCACTAAGCCATTAACACCATGACCACTACCCACCCACTAGCACCACTAAGCCATTAACAACATGACCACTACCCACCCACTAGCACCACTAAGCCATTAACACCATGACCACTACCCACCCACTAGCACCACTAAGCCATTAACACCATGACCACTACCCACCCACTAGCACCACTAAGCCATTAACACCATGACCACTAACCACCCACTAGCACCACTAAGCCATTAACAACATGACCACTACCCACCCACTAGCACCACTAAGCCATTAACACCATGACCACTACCCACCCACTAGCTCCACTAAGCCATTAACACCATGACCACTACCCACCCACTAGCACCACTAAGCCATTAACAACATGACCACTACCCACCCACTAGCTACCACTAAGCCATTAACACCATGACCACTACCCACCCACTAGCACCACTAAGCCATACACCATTACCACTACCCACCCACTAGCTCCACTAAGCCATTAACAAGCCTACCCCACTAGCTCCACTAAGCCATTAACACCATGACCACTACCCACCCACTAGCACCACTAAGCCATTAACAACATAGTCACTACCCATCATGACGCATCAACACAACAGGTGGCAATTTAGTCTCCTCCAAATACCAGCAATCAGAATGTGTAGTGTGTTAGCAGGGATAATTACAGCTCATACAAGCCATTATTTCTATTGATTTAAACATGGTACAGGTGCAGGTACAGGTACAGGTACATATTAGGGTACAGGTGCATATATAGGTACAGGTACAGGTACAGGTAAAGGTCCAGGTACAGACACAGGTGCATATACAGGTACATATGCAGGTACAGGTAAAGGTACGGATACAGGTAAAGGTCCAGGTACAGACACATGTACATATACAGGTACAGGTCCAGGTACATATACAGGTACAGGTAAAGGTACAAATCTGGATGGGTGCATAACACAGGTACAGTACGCACAGGTACACAGGTCAGGTACGCTAATACGGAATACAGGTACAGGTACAGATACAGGTAAAAGTCCAGGTACAGACACAGGTACATATACAGGTCCAGATACAGACACAGGTACATATACAGGTACAGACACAGGTACATATACAGGTACAGGTACACAAAAAAGGAAGTTAAATTATTGTGCAAGATATAAGTATAGTTATCGATACAACTCACTTCTGTTTGGTCAACCACTGTGAAGTTACCACACTGACTTAAAGGTGTTGTTAATGGAGGTATTATCGTGCACAAAAGTCGTGTCCACTACCCAGCCACAGTGAGGTTTCGAATAGCCTTGAGTCTGAAGTTTCGAAACAGCTGGGGGAAATGCTATGGTCGGCCAACAGATGTCGCCCACTGTATTATTATTGTGTGGGGAGAGATGAGATCTAGTAACAGGCTGTGTGTAGGTGGAGCATAACATCGTGAATTCCGCAACCACTGATAACAATAAGAATGTCATGTTGATAGTTAATGTTATTAAGCATGATGAGAGATGTGTAACGGGTAAATAAAAGCACTACAATGACCATATCTCTGCCGTTCATGGCTACGACGGTGAGACTGATGGACACACCAGTAATTTTTACAACCCACCTCACGCCTAAAGAAAACAGAAAAATGCTCATGTGTATAGAAGATTTTCAACTTAATATCACATATTCTTTCACCTCTACAAATATCTGTTGTCACTCATGGGACACCCTGCAATAGTATAAGGACGACATGAGGTATGTTGACAAATTAATGTGACTTACCTGTTGGTGACGACGATGGTAGGAATGAGACCTCGGCATGTTTCAGTGTTCGACATCACCTCCTTCCCCTGGTGTGGGTGGCGCCAACCTTGGTAACAACTTGTGTATTCTCCATGACAACCATTACTGGTAGTCACGGAGAATTAATTGCTGGTGTGCCCATCAGTCTCACCGTCGTAGCCATGAACGGCAGAGATATGGTCGTTGCAGTGCTTTTATTTACCCGTTACACATCTCTCACCATGCTTAATATCATTAACTGTCAACATAACATTCTTATTGTTATCAGTGGTTGCGGAATTCACGATGTTATGCTCCACCTACACACAGCCTGTTACTAGACTACAGTAACCCCACACTACAGTAGGCGACATCTGTTGGCCGACCATAGCATTTCCCCCAGTTGTTTCGTAACTTCAGACTCAAGGCTATTCGAAACCTCACTGTGGCTGGGTAGTGGACACGACTTTTGTGCACGATAGTACACATTACATTACCTTAGTAACCAATAAGAGCATCTGAACTGTCGTGGCTGCTAGGAAAGCCGATCATTGTGGCGATTGGGGAAGGCGGACATTAGATGTTTCGCCCGGGTTTTACGGTTTGTTGTAGTCTTGAGCTTCATCAACTGGTCAATTAACCTTCTCTCAGGCACTTAAGAGTTCCAGTAGTTGGTATATAGGACAAGCACAAGTCTCAAAATTATGCGTTAGCCATGGGGTCAATGTGATTCGAGGCTTCACGGTAATGTTACTCCGCCTGCTTCTGAATGGTTGGTCGTTCAGCGGGCATGACCTTTGAGTATGAATTAGCATATACCTGTTCGAGTGATATGACCCCCCCCGAGACTTCAGATCAGATATTACATGAATCGGAGTGGATGTTGTTAGTGGACACCAATATCATGCCAGTCATCAGCGGGATCTTACATTGAATGGAGCGACGAATTATCCAGGAGACATTACAAGATGTGAAAGGTGTTATTATTGGCCTTCACAGCGAGGGTGTACGTAATGCTGAGGTAGGGATCCGGACAATAACCCCTCACTTAAACTGCAAAATAGGTTAGGTTAAGTTAAATTAGGTTAGGTTAGGTTAGGTTAGGTTAGGTTAGGTTAGAGTTAGAGTTAGAGTTAGGGTTAGGTTAGGTTAGGTTAGGTTAGGTTAGGTTAGGTTAAGTTAAGTTAAGTTAAGTTAAGTTAGAGTTAGGTTCATAAACTGTAAACTGTAAATAATAAAGAATAAAAATAATGATAAACAACTCTTGTCATTTGTGCTAGGGGGCTTTTGTCCTCAACTCGCTGAGATAGCATGGTGAACCGGGGTGAGCGATGGGTTCCATGAAACTGCCGCTGCCACACTGTAACTGATAACTACAAATGTCTTACTAAAGGGGGAGGGGGGGTTCTGTTGCCTGCAAGTCCCTTGATTTAAAGCCGTATTTGCGTGTTAAACCAATTCAATTTGCATATCAATAATATGGTTATTCCCATGTAGACCAATATACTGTATTTGTATATTGCTGTAGCTGTTCACTCTAATATCAAGTACTATTTGCTTAGTCACTCTCCATAAGTCAGATATATCGTGAACAACGTGAGTTTGCATATTGTGAACTCATTATGAATAGTGAAATGTCCGTTTTGAGGTCATTCTCAGTTACGATGTTCGAAAACGTTTCCATTTATTGTAGGCCTTGTAATCATCAGTCAGTGGTTTGTTTACATATGCCTTGCTTCTACACACCAGGATACGAACATTAATATAGCTAAGTGGATTTCATGTTATATTGAAGTATTTATTATACCATACAAGAACGACACCCTCCCCCAACCCTACTCCCAACTCTAGCTGTTGTTGATATTAAAGCAGGCGTACCAACTTATGATGCACTGGGGATCATATCAAAGCATTTCGTCTAGCGTTTCAAATTGTGGCGATGGAAAATCTAAGGAACCTTTTTTGGGGGGACTGCACACTGAGTTGTGATCACCAGGTGTACACAGAGAGTAAACAATTGTATACTGAACCAGCATAGACAGATGTGGACATATATAGACAGGTGTAGATAGGTTGACACAGGTGTATATAGGTTGAGACAGGTGTACATAGGTTGAGACAAGTGTAAATAGGTTGAGACAGGTTTAAATAGGCTGAGACAGGTGTACATAGGTTTAGATAGGTGTAGGTATGTTACAAGTGCAGACAGATATAGATACGTGTATACAAGTGTAAACAGGGGTCACCTCTCTTGATTATGGCTGTAAACATTAGAAGTAAACGACGATAGAGGTAAAAAATAAAAATAAAACAGGCGTGTACAGGTGTAGATAGAGAGAGAGAGAGAGAGAGAGAGAGAGAGAGAGTGAGAGAGAGATGGATGTAATAGTTTCCATCAACATAACAATTAATACTTACTTAAATGTGGGTTAATTGCATGTTGTCATTATATAATGTCCATTACCCGAATTTAACTCTTGAGTCCTGAAGGGTTAAAATCATCGTCCTCAAAGGGTTAAACTAGCGTAATTATCGTCGTCAAAGAGTTAACTAGACAAGGGGCAGAGAGTCATACATTATTATTTCCCGTTACGTTGTAAATAACCTTCAGTAACCTCCACACACCAGTGAACTATCCCTGGCTGTATATCTCTCACGGCGGACGAGTGACTGAAGACTAAAAGAGGGTAATATAGTCAACATCCCAGTGGTTGAGTCGACATCCCAGTGGTTGAGTCGACATCCCAGTGGTTGAGTCGACATCCCAGTGGTTGAGTCGACATCCCAGCGGTTGAGTCGACATCCCAGTGGTTGATTCGACATCCCAGTGGTTGAGTCGACATCCCAGTGATTGAGTCGACATCCCAGTGGTTGAGTCGACATCCCAGTGGTTGAGTCGACATCCCAGTGACCAGCCTTTACTCTAGTTAAAAGTGTGACAGTTGTGAAGATAACATGCTCTTAAACGTCTCCACCACACAGTTACATCAAAGTGTTACCAGGTGGATTATCAAGTACCCATGTTAGGTACAAGGAGAGGGTAAGGGGAGAGAGGGTAAGGGGAGAGAGAGGGGGAGAGGGCAAGATGAAGAAGGGGAGATGGTGTGGAGTAGAGGAGGGGAGAGACGGACGGGAGAGGGTAAGAAGAAGAGGGAGAATAAAGGTGGAGAGTAAGGAGAAGAAGAGAGTGAGTGGGAGAGGGTACGGAGAAGAGGGGGTGAGACGAAGGAAGGGAGGAGAAGGGGTGAAAAGTGTCCAGTCCTTTTTTTTTTTTAATAATTCCCTTTGATCTATGGACTATAAATATTGCTTAATTAATACAGACTTGACAGGTAGAGAAGGAGGGAAGGGGTAGAGGGAAGGGGGCCAGGAGGGGAGAGAGGATGGGTAAGAAAAGAGGAGGGAGGTAAAGGGAAAGTGAAGAGGTAGAAGGGGGAGGAACGGGAGAGATAAGACGGGAAGAAAGATATTAAGAAGAGAGTATAGAGCCCATGATGATGATGATGATGATGATGATGATGATGTATTTGGCATGGACCAGTTTATACCCAGGGTTTAAACTGACCAGGGGATCATAATCTGGCCTGATACACCGGGACAGTTTGATTGTCTTTCGTCCCATTATACTGTCCATCTGTCTGAGCAACACAGTACACGTATCCATTGACCTAAGTGGCTGGACGTTTAGCAAAATGTATATATTCGAATCACTACACTATGTTACACTACACTAAATTTCACTACAATACACTACACTACTATGAAACAAGTCACTACACTACACTACACTACTTTGAAGCAAGTCACTACACTACACTACACTACACTACACTACACTACACTACTAGGAAACACGTCAGACCGGAGCCTGAAATTCCAAGATTAATTGGAATGGAAAATCCGGCCAGGCTTACTGGAGCAGCACCGAATGAACTAGTATGAGGCCCTGTATTTAGTGTGTCTGTGTAGGTGTGTCTACGTAGGTGTTTCTGTGTAAATGCGAGTGTGTGTGTGTGTGTGTGTGTGTGTGTGTGTGTGTGTGTGTGTAAACTTTCAGGTTATATATAATTCCTGATAATTTTTTGTTGTCGAGGAAACACGTGATGGTGGACCTCACTAGCTGGTGGAGTGGTGAGAGGGAAACACGTGATGGTGGACCTCACTAGCAGGTGGAGTGGTGAGAGGGAAACACGTGATGGTGGACCTCACTAGCTGGTGGAGTGGTGAGAGGGAAACACGATGGTGGACCTCACTAGCTGGTGGAGTGGTGAGGAGGAAGCACGTGATGGTGGACCCCTCACTGGCAGGTGGAGTGGTGAGAGGAAACACGTGATGGTGGACCTCACTGGCTGGTGGAGTGGTGAGAAGCCATGATGATGGACCCTCTCACTAGCTGGTGGAGTGGTGAGAGGGAAACACGTGATGGTGGACCTCACTAGCAGGTGGAGTGGTGAGAGGGAAACACGTGATGGTGGACCTCACTAGCTGGTGGAGTGGTTCTCTTGGGGTCGTCCCTTCTGGTAGGTTGTAAACGCCCCACATTAAAAGCACTGGCCTCGATAACGCAGGGTTTTTACTGTCCACTTCACTGTCTCAGTACCATGTTTATTCACTGTTATTGGTCCCGGTTATTTATCGAATTGAAATTGACACTTTTGTAACAGTAATGAATTGATTAACAATCCCTGCACTGGCTCCCTGGTAGTGACGAGGGGTTAGGGAGGGAGTTAAGGTATGGCCCGACAATTGGTCCTGGTTGCTACCAGTGCAGCTCCGGATAGGTCTTGACCTTGCGGTGGTGTGTATGTGTGCGTGCATACGTTTGCCTGTGTGTGCGTAAGCTAGGTCAATAGAATTCTCCGATTGTTCTATCTCGCCTGCCACTAAAGTCAACCTCAGTACAACGCTGCCGTGTCGTCCCCGCTAACTCTGAGTGTGTCTACAACCTGTCCATCAACAGCTACAAGTTATAAAACACGCGAACACAGCTTTCAAAACACAAACGGTGCACCTCTTCATAGGGAACAATGTCAATTATAACTGGTACTAGTACAGATTACAATTCACATACAGGTAGTGACATAAGGAGAGGCGCAGGTACAGTACATGTGGAGGTATGTGTAATGACCTAAGAACAGATATAGGAGCTAATTAAAGTAGAGTCACCGTTACAGGTACAAGTTTACGTATAGATACAGGTACCATACAGGTATAATTAAAATCACAGATGCCAATATAAATACACGTATAAAGACAGGTGCAATCACAGGTAAAGCTCCAAGAACAGGTCCAAGTGCAGATACAAGTGCAGGTACAGATGCAGTTGCAAATACAAGTATATAAGTATAATTAGAGTTACATATACAATGACAAACAGACAGACAGAGAGACAGGGAGGCGTCATAAACCACAAACTCCCGTATCAATACAGGTAGAGCCACACCACCTGTCCCACTCAGGCTAATTGTTTTGGTTAGGTTACCTGTGTGTCTGGACTAATTACTCTGTAAAAATAAAAGGCCAGAAAATTATCCCAAAAATCGATTTCAATTACGACTCAGCTTCACCCAATTAAGGTTCATGATAAAATTCGGCGGCAGTGAAGTTCATCCTTAGTTTTTTTTCTTAATTGGTGGCTGGATGGTCCAATGAGCTCCCGGTCCTAACCTAACCTAACCTAACCTAACCTAACCTAACCTAACCTAATAGTCTCTCATAGTAACGTGGCCGAAGCTAACCTACCCCAGCATGACCTAACTTAATCTACCACGGTCTTGGTTAGGTTTGGTTGGATTAAAATAAGGTAGATTAGGTTAAGTTTGCTCACAAGGTATCAGGACTCTCTCTCTCTCTCTCACACATACATACATACATACATACATACATACATACATACATACATACATACATACATACAGACTGTAATATACACAAGCAAATCAATGTATACAATAATCACCTCTGAGTGCCAGGTATCTAACCCGGACCAACATAAATGGTCGTCAGGAAGGTAAACCTGGCTCTCAGGTGTGATTAGTGTTTACATTGACTTACCTGTGTATATTAGAGATTCTGTGCTGGGAACTTGACTAAAAGCTGTCTGGGACCCGCAGTGGTAGACAGGGAACCTTGGGTTACTATAGAGTAGTTATGGTGTGATTGCTTTTAGCCCAACGACCTCTGAAACTATACCATCATCATCATCATCATCATCATCATCATCATCATCATCATCATCACACGTTCCTGATTACTCGTGTTGGTAATAACTTTTCCAGCGGTGGCTAAAGTAACGCCAGGCGCTAACATGGAGCCTAATGATGCTCTATTTAGGAATTCATTGTGACAGAGGTCCGCCAGTATCGTGTCATTGCCAATACCTGTAATGGTGATCATTATTAGGGGTAACTATCACGACGACCAGGCTGATGATGAAGAGGAGGAGGGCAGAGGGCAAGGAACAGGACATTGGTGGGGTGATAGGAAAGGAGAAGAGAGCAGGAGCAGGAGAAAGAGACAGAGGAAGAGGAATGGTGATAGATAGAGAAGAAAGATGATGGGAAGATGGAGAAGAGATGGGGGGAGAGGAGAAGTGATTAGCGGAAAAGGGAAAGGGAGAAAAGAGGTAATGAGAGGGTAAGACAAGAAAGGGGAAGGACAAACGTAGAGAGAGAGAGAGAGAGAGAGAGAGAGAGAGAGAGAGAGAGAGAGAGAGAGAGAGAGTGTTAGCGTGGCAAGAGGTGATCAGAACTCCTTGGGTTACTCTCATTTGATTAGATTAAAAGCAGCAGATTTTTATCCAGATTTTATTCTAGTATAAATCTAAATACATCATAAAATAAAATAAAATATTGCTGGGAGTTAAAGAAGTCAGATTTAATTGGGTGTTTACAAATAAATTTCGTTTTTAAATTAATTTGCCGAGAGTTTTGATTCAAATTCACATATCAATTTGATTTAGTTTATCAAAGTAAATATCTCTAGTAATTTAACTTAAGTGTAATAAATTAAATAGGAAAGTTTGAACATAATTTATTTTTAATGTAATAAAAAGTATACTAATTTCACAAGTAAATTTGGTTTTAGGATAAATTAGGAGGGATTCCAATCAATTCAACGTATTAATTTGATTTTGAATTTAATTAGAAAACCTCCCGAAAAGTTTGTAAAGTTTTGGTAAATGAAAAAATTACAAGAATATTAAAGTTTTAAAATAAATTACAAGAAAAAAGTCAAATTAAAGTAAATATATTGATAACATTAATACCTGGGACATTGTTTACATTTGTTCCCTTCTCTTCTCTTCCTCTTCTCTTCTCTTCTCTTCTCTTCTCTTCTCTTCTCTTCTCTTCTCTTCTCTTCTCTTCTCTTCTCTTCTCTTCTCTTCTCTTCTCTTCTCTTCCATCGCCTTAGATCAAGCCAGACCTATATTAAGCTAAGGCAATGACGTGTAGTAGTAAGGAGAGTCAGCTACTTGCCAATCACTTTGGTTGCCGCTAATTGCTCGTTAACTGCCTTGTTAAGCTGTGCCGGAAGCATTTTTGGGTCCTGGGGGAAAAAGGATTGGGAGATTAAACTAATTGGTGTTGTTGAAATCATATATATTTTATTTTGATTCTGGTTTTAATGCAACGAACAATGCATTTTGTTGCAATTTGATTTATTGGTGTATATTGTTGTATATATGGTGTATAATGTTGTATGTATGGTGCATAATGTTGTATATATGGTGCATATTGTTGTATATTTGGTGTATTGTGTTGTATACAATATATTGTTGTATATATGGTGTATAATGTTGTATGTATAGTGTATAGTGTTGTATGTATGGTGTATAATGTTGTATATATGGTGCATATTGTTTTATATATATTATGTATAGTGTTGTATAATGTATGTTGCTGTATATATGGTGTATAGTGTTATGTATATGGTGTATAATGTTGTATCTATGGTGTATAAAGTTGTATATATGGTGTATAGTGTTGTATCTATGGAGTATGATTTTGTATATATGGTGTATTATGCATTTATGGTGTATGTAGTTGTATATATGGTGTATGCTGTGGTGTATATCTAATTATCCTAAAAAAATAAGATAATTGTCAGGATACTCGCCTCACAACCTAGTGGTCCCAGGTTCGATCCCAAGTAGGGTGAAGCTAAAGGTAAATATCTTTAATTGGTTGTGTGTACTTGACAGCACCTGGGCACTACCTGGACATTAATTAGCGGATATTATTCAGGTGTTTTAGTTAACCTTGAGCAGCACAGTAAAGGTAATTATTTGGTTATCATCAAGAATTATTTAATTATCATCATAAGTTACTTCCTTAATGTCTGGCTTGATATTTGCTTACATCAAGGTCACTGTAAAAATTATTTCATTATTTATAAAAAAAAGTATTATTACTCCTGTGAATATGTTAAAAAGTAATGATTTTTTGTACGTCTTATGAGTGTTTATGTAATTATATTGTTATTATAAAATTAGGCGATGTATTTCAGTGTTGTTAATAACGAGATGTAAATAATGTTTCTGGGTCTTACTCTATTATGATGACATGATAATAAAGTGTAATGTCTTGTGTGTGAGTCATGTTTTGTATGTCATGTTGTTGTGTATCTTGTGTGTGAGTCATGTCTTGTATGTCATGTTGTTGTGTATCTTGTGTGTGAGTCATGTTTTGTATGTCATGTTGTTGTGTATCTTGTGTGTGAGTCATGTTTTGTATGTCATGTTGTTGTGTATCTTGTGTGTGAGTCATGTTTTGTATGTCATGTTGTTGTGTATCTTGTGTGTGAGTCATGTCTTGTATGTCATGTTGTTGTGTATCTTGTGTGTGAGTCATGTCTTGTATGTCATGTTGTTGTGTATCTTGTGTGTGAATTATGTCTTGTATGTCATGTTGTTGTGTATCTTGTGTGTGAGTCATGTCTTGTATGTCATGTTGTTGTGTATCTTGTGTGTGAGTCATGTCTTATATGTCATGTTATCCCGATTAAAATAACACGACTTAGGTTTTTCCATATATCAATCCATCCAAAAATACAATAAGAAACAATGTATTAAATATATATATCGAATACATTATCGTATTTTTTTAATGTCATATTAGTGTCACTTCATTTACTCATTTATGAAGAAAATCAATAAAGTAAACGATATTCCCACATTATGTCTGTGGTATTCGGCTATCCTCTTCACTTGATGACGTCACAGTGTACCTCGACGCGGCTGCTGATGGCCTCTTCAGTTTTAATGTTCGTAATAAACGTCAATTATTATCCTCCTCCAATAAGGCTCGGTCCCCACTACCACCATTAAGGTTGAAGAGTCATTAGAGCATAATAAACCACCAACGTCCTCTGATGTATATGATACTGTTATTATTGTTTCAGCAGCACTCGAGTTAAACGAGAGTCTCTTATGTGTAAAAAGTTGGGGTTATGATCAGTGTTTAGTGTCTCCTTCCACGGTCAGGGTCACGTGTGGGAGACAGAGAGATAAAGGTAGGGAGATAAAAGCTGAGGTGGAGATGGATAAGAACATATATGACTTGAATAATGGCATCGAAAATAAATTAAATTTATTAAGTGAAGTTATAGCGAGACTTACTATAATATTCTGAGTAAGTTTAGATTCGTTTTCGTTTTACATCCGTTTTCTGTTGCTGCCCCCCCTCACCCCCCGACCCCCCCATCCCCCCCCAAAAAATAATACTATTTCTCTACAAAATTGAAAGTACATTAAATATATACATAGTATATTACATCAATGGTGTCAATTGTGTCAGTAATATAAACAAAACTATAATATGTCAGCCAGAAGTTCAGGGCAGCTACCCTTCTGTATATTTGATTCACCGCCATTTGCTTGATTACATCACAGTGAGGAGACACCATTGTTACGTGTTCAGAATTCCTAACATTTCCTAACCCGAGGTTGTCGCGAGGGTTCCAGGGCGCCTATGATATTAATTTACAAATGTATTTCGTAGGCGTGTCGAGCATAAAGGAAAAAACTGTCAGGCACTCAGGGTCAGGATTACCAACTTATGTCTGTAGAATTTTTCTCTTGGGATCTAAGAGCGAACTTAAGGGGCCAACTTAACCTTAATGACAAAAAGATGCCTTCCAGCACTACATTAACATTACACTGAGGCTCTACTGGATGTGTTCTGCAATCCTACTTACACTAAGAAAATGAAGATTCTGTTCTATGTGAATCTAGACTTAGATTCACATGGACAAGAATTTCGCGGGTCTTTACATAAGTGTTTTGATAATTATGATGTCCTTACTTTTATGTTTGTCGACGTTCACTTGTTTTTTCCGCGTCTCATATCTAAATCCGTGTTATGTGACTTTTATCTCCCCTTTTGTTTCTGAAAGTGTTGAGCATTTTATAATTGCTTCCACTTAAGAATTTTACAGCTGCTCTGTTCAGTTGTACCAGATACTAAAAAGGATAATTTTTTTCTTTTTATGGAGAGCAAAGATGAGTTTTATGGTATTTATTGTTGAGGTGTTTCTGGTAACAGTGTCATTTTTGCTCCTCTCCCTTTACAGTTATCTATTCTCGTTAGTTTTAAAGTATATCAAGTCATTTTTCCTGCATTTTCCTGTTATAACTCATGCGCTTCCCTGTCCATAATAATTTTAACTCGTTCTAAAGTTATTATTATTTTCTCTCGTCACTGGAGCCACGACTCAGAGCTCGATATTTATACTTCTACATAAATCCTTAATATTTAGATTGTAAATTTCTGTTATTTGTTTGTTTGCAGTAAATTGGTTTTAAAGCTCAAAGTTTTCCCAGTAATATCCCTCAATTTACAATAATTATTAGATTATACTATTTTTCAGGTTATATTAAGTATACCCTGATATAATAGCTATCTCTTCCCCACAATAATAAATTACAATACTCAGAAGATATTTTTTATACACTTTAATTTTATAATTCAAAAATAATAGAAACATCCCTTAATACATTCATGTAACTATAATTCTCTCTGAAGTTTTTTTTTTTACTGTAATTTGGTCTTATAACTCGAAGGTCACCAGACACGTCCCCCACTCCTCAACTTATTAGGTTATGAAGATTTCTGAAGATATACTCTTACTACAGTGCGCCATCTGGCCATAAATCTATCTGAGGCGCCCAGGTCTCAACCTACGTGAGTCGCGCGCTGAGGCTCCCTCCACCCTGCGTGTTGGTCGGGGTGATGTTCTGCTGCCGATACAATTGCAAGTACAAACACAGATACAAGTACAGGTATAAACACAGATACAAGTACAGGTATAAACACAGATACAAGTACAGGTATAAACACAGATACAAGTACTGGTATAAACAAAAATACAAGTACAGGTACAAACACAGATACAAGTACAGGTATAAACACAGATACAAGTACAGGTATAAACACAGATACAAGTACAGGTATAAACACAGATACAAGTACAGGTATAAACACAGATACAAGAATTACGGAGTATAAACACAGATACAAGTACAGATACAAACACAGATACAACTACAGGTATAAACACAGATACAAGTACAGGTATAAACACAGATACAAGTACAGGTATAAACACAGATACAAGCACAGGTATAAACACAGATACAAGTACAGGTATAAACACAGATACAAGTACAGGTATAAACACAGATACAAGTACAGGTATAAACACAGATACAAGTACAGATACAAACACAGATACAAGTACAGGTATAAACACAGATACAAGTACAGATACAAACACAGATACAAGTACAGGTATAAACACAGATACAAGTACAGGTATAAACACAGATACAAGTACAGGTATAAACACAGATACAAGTACAGGTATAAACACAGATACAGGCACAGGTATAAACACAGATACAAGTGCAGATACAAACACAGATACAAGTACAGAATTATAAACACAGATACAAGTACAGGTATAAACACGAATACAAGTACAAAAAGGTATAAACACAGATGCAAATTACAGGTATAAACACAGATACAAGTACAGATACAAACACACAGATACAAGTACAGGTATAAACACAGATACAAGTACAGATACAAACACAGATACAAGTACAGGTATAAACACAGATACAAGTACAGGTATAAACACAGATACAAGTACAGATATAAACACAGATACAAGTACAGGTATAAACACAGATACAAGTACAGATATAAACACAGATACAAGTACAGATACAAACACAGATACAAGTACAGATATAAACACAGATACAAGTACAGATACAAACACAGATACAAGTACAGGTATAAACACAGATACAAGTACAGGTATAAACACAGATACAAGTACAGGTATAAACACAGATACAAGTACAGGTATAAACACAGATACAAGTACAGATACAAACACAGATACAAGTACAGGTATAAACACAGATACAAGTACAGGTATAAACACAGATACAAGTACAGGTATAAACACAGATACAAGTACAGGTATAAACACAGATACAAGTACAGATACAAACACAGATACAACTACAGGTATAAACACAGATACAAGTACAGATACAAACACAGATACAACTACAGGTATAAACACAGATACAACTACAGGTATAAACACAGATACAAGTACAGATACAAACACAGATACAACTACAGGTATAAACACAGATACAAGTACAGGTATAAACACAGATACAAGTACAGGTATAAACACAGATACAAGTACAGGTATAAACACAGATACAAGTACAGGTATAAACACAGATACAAGTACAGGTATAAACACAGATACAAGTACAGATATAAACACAGATACAAGTACAGGTATAAACACAGATACAAGTACAGATATAAACACAGATACAAGTACAGATACAAACACAGATACAAGTACAGATATAAACACAGATACAAGTACAGATACAAACACAGATACAAGTACAGGTATAAACACAGATACAAGTACAGGTATAAACACAGATACAAGTACAGGTATAAACACAGATACAAGTACAGGTATAAAACACAGATACAAGTGCAGATACAAACACAGATGAAGTACAGATGCAAACACAGATGCAAGTGCAGATTATAAACACAGATGCAACTACAGGTATAAACACAGATACAAGTACAGATACAAACACAGATACAAGTACAGGTATAAACACAGATACAAGTACAGGTATAAACACAGATACAAGTACAGGTATAAACACAGATACAAGTACAGATACAAACACAGATACAAGTACAGGTATAAACACAGATACAAGTACAGGTATAAATACACAGATACAAGTACAGGTATAAACACAGATACAAGTACAGGTATAAACACAGATACAAGTACAGGTATAAACACAGATACAAGTACAGATACAAACACAGATACAAGTACAGGTATAAACACAGATACAAGTACAGGTATAAACACAGATACAAGTACAGGTATAAACACAGATACAAGTACAGGTATAAACACAGATACAGGCACAGGTACTGAAACTGAACAGCGAGTGGTAGGTTAACTGTACACCGGCTCCTTGACTTGCCATAAACAATGTACACCGACCCTCATGAACAAAATATGTGTCAAAAATTACTATAACAAACAAATCCTCTTCACAAAAGCTCTTGGATAGTATTGTGTCGAAATTTCAACTTTCCTAATTCAGAAAAGCGCCTGTGAGATAACCCAGACGGACAAGAGTTAGATATAGAGAATGGAAAAAACAGAGTACCCCCTCCTTCTATCCCCCTCCCCCCTCCCTTCCGTACCACCTTCTCCTCCCCCCCCATCCCTTCCATCCTACACCCTCCCGCTCTCCCACCTCTCTCTCCCCATCCTCCCTCCCTTCTCCATCCTCCACCTCCGCTCTCACCTCCCTCCCCTCCCTCCACCCTTCCTCCCCCCATTCCCCTTCCCTCTCCCTCCCTGCCCCTCTTACCTTCTCCCTCCCCCGGCACCTTGACACGAATAGAGGATAGGGAGAACTTAAAATAAAAACAAGAAAAAGAAAATTAAAAAAAATGGATAATAAAATCAAGTTTAACTGCTGTTATGTATGACGTCAAGTGTTCAACAAGAAGTGTACCTGAACGACGCATTAAACTCTGTCCACATTTTTATACCAACACGGGAGAAACAGCTTAATGCCGGTACTAAAGCCATTGTAACTTGTAATGACTTTTAGTGTGTGTGTCGAGAGAGAGAGAGAGAGAGAGAGAGAGAGAGAGAGACGTAGAGACAGACAGAGAGAGACGTAGAGACAGACAGAGAGAGAGAGACAGACAAAGACAGAAACATAGACAGACAAACAGACAGACAGGCAGAAGGGGAGGAAAGAGAAGAGAAGGGAGAGTGGGGAAACATGATGATGGGAATAAGAGGTGAAGTTGATGAAAGAGAAATGAGAAGAAAAAATGAAGGGGATATGAAGTGAGATGAGGGATAGAGAGAAAAAGAAAGAGAGGGAGGGAAGGAGAAAGGAAGAGATGGATAATAACTATGAGTAGGAAAGAAAGAATGGCAGGAGATGGAATAAAGAAAGAAAGGAGGAGGGAAAAAGTCCGAGAAAGATTAGGAAAGGGTGAGCAACGAAGAGGGTGGGAGAGAAGGAGGAAGAGAGAAAGAAAGAATAACAAGTACAGAAAAATGAATGGAGGGAGAATAAAAAAAGGTGGAGGAAGGGCAGGGAAGGAGAGGAAGGGAATGGAGAGGAGATGAAGAAGAGAGGAGGTGAAAAGAAGAGGAAGTTCAAAAAGGGGGAAGAGAGAGAGGGGGAGGAGAGGAGGGGAAGAAAGGAAGGGAAGGAGAGAAGGCGGAGTAGAAATAGAGGGGGAAGGAGAGAAAGAGAGACCAAGAAGAAAGGAAGAGAAGGAGAGATGAGAGATAAGAATTATTACTCAACTCACAAAACGTTATTCCCAGGTGACTTTCAATACCACACAGGTAATATGAATTAATTTAGTTTACGAGGCAGACGTGTGTGTTGAGAGAGAGAGAGAGAGAGAGAGAGAGAGAGAGAGAGAGAGAGAGCTATCTTTAACCAGGCACAAAGGGGAGAAACAGTATTAATGAGCAGTTAGAGGAAATGAACGAGCCCTTTACACAGGAGTTCGGACGTCCCAATAAGCGTATAGGGGAAGGAGCGAGTGAGTGATTGATCCCCTGATTGACGTCCTCCCCTGATTGACGTCCTCCCCTGATTGACGTCCTCCCCTGATTGACGTCCTCCCATGATTGACGTCCTCCCCTGATTGACGTCCTCCCCTGATTGACGCCCTCCCCTGATTGACGCCCTCCCCTGATTGACGCCCTCCTCTGATTGACGTCCTCCCCTGGTTGATGTCGCTCGTCCATCTTGACTTACCAACTGACCACCACCAACTCTCTGGTATAAAATATTGCTCTTGTGTCCTGACTGTTGATCGTATGCATAACGTGGACTCTCGTGTTCATATATCATCCCAGTTCTTCTCATTCCAAAGTTGTTATATTGAGTCACATGTTCAATATATATATGCAACACATTTACTCACTCCTTCAAAGGTACCTGTGAACTATGTGTAATCTATATGTATATTATGAAGACTAATGGAAGGAGTTTGAGTGTTCCAAATTGCTCGAGCCTACTGTTGTGTTGGGTGTGTGTGTGTGTGTGTGTTTGAAAGTATTCTCAAAGGGTCCTCCGTGCACTCTCTCTCTCTCTCTCTCTCTCTCTCTCTCTCTCTCTCTCTCTCTCTCTCCTCTCTTTGTTTTGGGAGTTATTGTAAAATTTTATCTTTCTTTTCTGTTGTATTTTTGTTTACTTTTTTTCCTGTGGCACTTTTATTCTGTTGTACTAAAATCTGTTGTTGTTTTTTTTCATTTTGAGTACTAGAGATAACTTCATATTTTTCTTCCTATCGTAAATTATTCCCGACCCAAACACACTTTTTTTCTCCTTTTTTATTATTGTGGGTTTTTTCATTATTTTATATTGTTTAAAGCAACCTTTTAACTTTTTTCACTTTTGTTTCTCATTGTTTGTCTTCTTTTTTTTTTTCCTCTCGGCTTGTAGCTTTTGTCTATGAATTATGAATGTTTTCTTTTTTTTCTTTACACAAACTTTTCATTTTCTTTTTGCTTTTGTTTTTGTAATGGTGACTTGAGGACTATGGCAAGAACAAGTTAGGTTAGGTAAGGTAAGGTAAGGTTAGGTTAGGTTAGGTTAGGTTAGGTTAGGTTAGGTTAGGTTAGGTTAGGTTAGGTTAGGTTAGTGTCCATTTATGTTCAGTTAGGTTAGCATAACATTAGGAGCGATTAATCTTAAGATGAAATAAACTAAACTATGTGGGAAGCTAATCTTCAGGTGATCCATACACAGGCGCTGGGATCACCTCAGTATAAATCTTCACAAATAACAAAGAAAAAGAGGAGGGAAGAAACAGCCTGTACGTGGCCAAGACCTTCCCTTAGGACCAACCAATGTGATGATCCTTTAGAGACAATGGAAACTTAACCACACAGTAATACAAGAGAGAGAGAGAGTGTAGAGGGTCTGTCTTTGGATGGTATGACTCTCCCTTTATTGTCTTTCGTTGTTGCGTTGACTTTCGGTGTTACTTATTAGTTATTTACGTTTTTTTTTTGTGGATGACCTTTGCCCCTTTGAGCTTTTTATTGATGATCTTTGACCTTTTGAGCTTTTTATTGATGACGTTTTACCTTTTGAGCTTTTTATTGATGATTTTTTACCTTTTGAGCTTTTTATTGGTGACCTTTGACCTTTCGAGATTTTTATTGATGACCTTTGACCTTTTTATTGATGATCTTTGACCTTTTGAGCTTTTTATTGATGACCTTTGACCTTTTGAGCTTTTTATTGATGACTAGGCTAAGGATAATTATGCATTTGCATATGTGCATATGCAAATGCATATTTAAGCCATTTTTTAACTAAAGTGCATATTCATATTTTTCGTTTTATAAGGCATATATTTGGAAAATTCCAAAATATTATAAAACATTCTTCAACCTCAAGGGTCAAAAAATTCGCGAGCATAACAGCAACGCTGGGGCAGAAATTACTGATATTTGAAATATAATAAATGTCAATTTTGTTGCACTAATACAAAATCGAAAATACGCGATTTTGTTTTAGCGTCATAATATCCAAAAGGAACATACGTAAGTGATGTTCATATAGCTCAACATTAGGCTGTGGTTAGCTAGGCCGTGATGGGCTGGTCAGTGGGCATGAACTGTACGTGATGGGTTCGTGTTCAGCCAGGCAGGGTATAGATGCATGGGCTCCTTTAGTTCCCTCCTGACGCTCTTTTGTTCTTCTGTTTTCTTAAAAGGAAAATACTTTTTTTCAGTATTGTTTAATAAATTACTTTGTTAGTATATTGTTTTTTGTATTTAATCCTTCTTTAAAAAATCCTACTTCGGCGACATCCTGTCTGGGAAAGTGAATTTACTGAGAAAATGTACAGAAAAGGAGTTATTAACTTAGTAGTTAATCTTTATTAACATATTTTAAAGTGCATATTTAAGTGCATATTTTCTCAGTTTTTACTGCATATTTGCATGCATATTTAGCCATTTTTAAATGCATAATTATCCTAAGCCTATTGATGACCTTTGACCTTTTTATTGATGATATTTGACCTATTGAGCTTTTTATTGATGACCTTTGACCTTTTGAGCTTTTTATTGATGACCATTGGCCTTTTGTGCTTTTTATTGATGACCTTTGACCTTTTTATTGATGATATTTGACCTATTGACCTTTTTATTGATGAACTTTGACCTTTTGAGCTTTTTATTGATGACCATTGGCCTTTTGTGCTTTTTATTGATGACCTTTGACCTTTTTATTGATGATATTTGACCTATTGAGCTTTTTATTGGTGACCTTAGACCTTTTGAGCTTTTTATTAATGATCTTTGACCTTTGAATTTTAGTATAAATTAAGGTGGTGATAATTTTCTTTATTCAGGATAATGACTCAAGACACATGCAAGTAAAGCAAGTTGTCGGTGTTTTTGTTGTTAATGTTTTATAGTCTCTCTCTCTCTCTCTCTCTCTCTCTCTCTCTCTCTCTCTCTCTCTCGTCAATAAATTTTCTTTACTGCTCTCACTACAGAATACAAAGACAGACACTCATACATATAGAGACAGAGGCAGATATATTAGACAGTAAGACAGATATACATACTGGCTGAGAAAAAAAAACAGAGAGAGAGAGAGGTGTCGTGCTGCTTGAGTCGGGAGTAAAAAACATGAAAGAATCTGTTGTATATATCATTACTCACCCAATAAACTCTGTATGTGTGTTTGTGTGTTTGTAGTATGTATGTATGTCTGTGTGTCTGTCGGTGTACGTGTCTTCAGTACGTGTACATGCATACCTCTAATTATATATATACAGGTATATACAGGTATAGCATGTATACCTGTGTATATAACGTACATAAACATTTTAAAGGATCACCTTCCCTTCCTTACACACACACACACACACACACACACACACACACACACACACACACACCATTGGGATCAGCGTCAACAATTCTGCTCCCGACTATACCGCCCTTCAGGATTTATTGAACAGTCTCCAAAACTGGGCCACCAACAACCATGTCACCATCAACCATACCAAGACCATGGTTATGCACATCAACCTCTCCTCCGACATTGTCCCACCTCCTTCCATTACTTTAGGTCCGAACACACTCCAGGTTGTAGATTCCACGAAGCTCCTCGGCGTCACCATAGACAACAAACTAAATTGGAAACCACACGTCAGTGAAGTTGTCAAATCCTCCAGTTTCCGTCTCCACCTCCTCCGCCGACTCAAGTCCCTCGGAGTTCCTGCACCCGAGCTCCTCAGTGTTTACACAACATTCATACTTCCCAAGCTCACCTATGCCTCCCCTACCTGGTCTTCCTCCCTAAATGCCAAACAACGTAAACACCTAGAAAAAGTGCAAAAGAGGGCATGCAAGATTATTCTCTCTTCCTACTCCACATATCAAGAAGCGCTCAACACACTGACCCTTTCGACTCTCACTGACCATCACCACGACCTCATCTGCAAATTTGTAAGAAGCTTCTACACCATCCTCGACACCGGCTCCTTACCACCTGAGATCCCTAGCCCGAGAATTGCTGTTCGACACCACAACCGCATCCAGCCCATACGTGCACGAACTGATCGCTATAAGAACAGCCCAGTCCCAACCATTGTAAAATTATCAATAACTTGTAATAAACCAGTGTATTCACTCCCAGTAAATACTACTTCTTGCACTGTCACTATGTTGAAATGAACTGTAGTTTGAGCTTTTCCCCATCTAGTTATTATATATCGTATTTGTATCACTTATGTTACTTGTATATTATTTGTAATTCGAAATCCATTCCCCAAATATGTAACTGTATATTTTCAGCCTTCTGGCTGCCAAGCTCTTTCAATAAACCGTTAATTATTATTATTATTATTATTATTATTACACACACACACACAGGTGGAAGTTGGGGGGGGGTGAAGTATAACCCCCTTCCTTCCTTATACACACACAGAGAGGGAAGTGGTGGCAGTGGTGTGGGGGTGGGGGGGGGGTTAGTGGGGAGGGGAAGGTAATGGAAGGACCTGTCTGACTTCACCAATCACAAGTAAATTAGTTTAGAACACAACACTGAACCAGTTAAGTCTAAGTTAATCTCCAGATGGGAACTGTACCTGCTCCATTATGCCCAGTTATTATTCATTAACTCCTCTTATTGCTTTAACAGTGTGTCTGCTTATCTGCTTGTTGCTTGGATATATTGTGTGCGTGCGTGAGCGTGTGTGTGTGTGTGTTAGCGAGCGATGTAGGTGTGAGATTGGTTGTGTTTCAGTATACATATAACTAACACAAAGGCCCACATTAACCCATAATAGTGAACACGACAAGAACCTCACTGTTATAACACAGACCCGAGGTAATAGTTGGACTGTGTTATTACGTCTAATGGATTAATTTAGACGTAACTTTCACACACACACGGGCGGTAGGACATCTGGGTAATATATAATGGGACAGAGAGACAGAGAGAGGGAGAAAGAAGCAGACAGGCAGACACAGGGAAGGAAAAGCAGACAGACAGACAGACATAAATAGGGAGAAAGAAGGAAAGAAACAGACAGGTAGAAAGACAGGTAGACACAATCCGAATGACAGGCACAAACAGAAAGAGAGAGAGAGAGAGAGAGAGAGAGAGAGAGAGAGAGTATTTCGACTTTTCAAATTCAACTAAAATTCTCTCACTTCTACTACTAACAACTTTTACGTAATACATCCAAGACCCTCAGAAATTGACAAGAGTTCTGTGATTGAGAACAACTCTTCCTTTTACCGCCCTCTTCCCTAAACTAACGAGCTGACGTAGTTTTCTGGTTGAGAACGTCTCCAATTTCTGCCGTTTCAGCCGTAGTTAGTCAACGCGGAACATCAAACACAGCTTCACTCGGGTAAAAAAAACTCAGTCTGAACCCCGTTAACGTTGAGGCATTATTCCTGGTCTGTCCGTCTCCCAAAACCAGCTGGAAATTTGGCCAACTGAGAAAATCTGTTACCTTATCACCTGTAAAGCCGGTAATTGATAAGATCTTCCTTTATATCATCAACACCTTAAGAGAACTTTGGTTTTAAGTTATTTTTCTCGCATCTGTCTTGTTTACTATTTGTTTTCATTTGTTTGGTTTTGTTTGTTCTGTTTTATTTGCTTTTGTTTTGTTTGTTTTTTGTTGATATAAAGGTAAAATTTTTATCAGTGTTCTCACCTGCAATAAGTGACTTCAACAAGAGTCAAGTGAAAACCTCGATTATTTCTTGACACAGACACCAACATGATACTGTCTCTGATGACGACCAAATTAAGACGAACTCTTCCCTTTAACTAGTCATAGGAGGATGTATATAACTGTCTCACTTATTCTACTACACACTGATTAGATCACTTAAACTTGCACTACAATACACTAACTAGCTCACTCATACTACAACACACTAACTGGCTTCACTTACGCTACACTACTACTGTACTACTTTGCTGTCACTTAGAATCGAATATGACGATCATCCAGCTATGATACAATGATATGAGTTATTAAGGATGTCACCCTCGTTGGTGAGCTCTGGGGTGACTCGAGAGGCCGATACGGGACCGGCAGGGCCGTCCACAGATGTTGCACATGTGGGGGACTACATCTAGATCTAGTGCGGGAGGGGCGGCGGCAGCACTTTCTGGTGATGGCACTTGTCTGCCTCGGTATGCAGTCGGGCTAACTCGAAAGTATTGACATTGACACCTTCTCGTGTGGTGCTCCTTCAAGCGTTACGGTGTGGAGTGATCGTCTCCCAGGTGAGGGGGTCGATTTGGCACTTTCTCAGGTTTATCTTAAAAAAAATCGAACTGGCCCACTGGTGCTCCTATTCAGACACGGCGGAATACGTTACGTGGAAACTGCAATTGTACAGAGTTTATGGTGTATTTAGAAGTGCTATATTTAACCTCAATTACGGGAAAAAATCGATAAATGCAAATCTCTGATAATCTCGCTTCAGGACACAGATTCAAGCAAAACTGACAGTTGTGAGCCTCTAATATTACGGGAGAAAGAGGCCTGGGGTTAAGGACACAACAGACACGAACATTATTGTGTTTATTTTAAGACTAAACTTAACCTAACCTAACCAAGCCAAATCTATCTTGATCTATGATCCTGAGTTAATTTGGGTTCGGTTGGTTTATGTCATCTATTTTTCACACACACACACACACACACACACACTTTAGAGAATGTCAGTCGACTAGTAGCCCTTGGTCAACCAGCTGACTTTCGTAAACAAATCCACCTTTTACCTGTGTGTGTGCGTAGGTGGGCAGTGGATTAAGAGAGGGTGACTCAGCTGACTAATACCAACTTTTATTGCAAGTGAAGGGTTCACTATAAATGTTTATGGTGTACTGCGTCTGAGAGAGAGAGAGAGAGAGAGAGAGAGAAAGAGAGAAAGAGAGAGAGAGAGTTGTCTGGTGGTACAGAATAAGAACCAACAAAAGTGTTCAGTTTTTTTTCTAACCCAAATAAAGATACAGTTTTGGTGACAGTGACATCACAATACTATCTGGAGGCAAGTTAATCTGTCTTCTTTATACTGTAGTTCCTTTGAGCCAGGTAGAGGCATTCTCACATCTCCAGGTGAAGAAAAATCCTCCACACAGTCCTTTGAGATTCCTTCTTTGTTCTGTACCTTATGTGAGACAGATATACAGATACGTTTACATATAACCAGTTAGCGGAAAGAAAATAATCTTTGAGAAACCATCTTTGTGTTGTAGTCTTAGTCTGTGAGAGATATAGGGCGGCCATCATTGTGTGGCAGACTCCGGGCTAAAACCTCGGTTCTCCTCCAGCAAGATTAGGAGTCCGGCTAAGCCTCAAGGGAGCGAGGGAGGGAATTGCGTTGCTCAGACTGAAGATTTGGGAAAAACAGTATAATAGATAGATGGATAGACAGACAGACAGAAAGATAGACAGCCGAACGACCAGACAGACAGACAGACGACTGACTGACTGACTGATAATTAGGGGTCTTAACTAAAGATCAACATAAACCGTCCTGAAGAGCCACAACTTCCTCTCCACCATATTGTTGGCCACGTCATCCCCTTGTCTGTCCTCAGGGGCAGCGCGACAGTTATGCCTCGAGGGAGAACTTAGTGGTGGCTTCGTTAGTGTTGTCGTTTATTTTCTTGCTCCTCCGGGAGATATCTCAGGAAGTGTTTAAGTTAAGAAGGTGAGAAAATTGAACGCAATAGTAACCAAATACTTTGACAATTATTATTTATTTTTATTTTTTTTTAGGTTTTTACTCAAATTTTGTTTATGGGATGACACTGTACAGTACATTGTTCCTGGCATGGCATGATGGGTAGTGTACATCGTTCCTGATATGGCTTGGGGGTGGATTACATTGTCCATGGCATGCTATGGGGAGCAGATGTACGTTGTTCATGGTAAGGCAGACGGTGTATATTGTTTATAACATGACAGGAGACGCTGTAGTTGTTATTGACTTATCTTATCATTATAAAATATATACAAATAAACAATCTAAAACGAAACAGTCACTGAAGAATATATTCCATTAAAACTATCAACACTGACAAATCTCCTTCTAAGAACATCAGAATCATATAATAAACCCAAACACACGAGTACAGGTTCAGGTATAAAGGGCATGTACAGTAATTCCCACCTCGTGACGGTATCTTAAAGGTGGCGCCACAACCCACCTGGCCAGTAATCCCCAGACCACCTGAGCTCTCCAGGTTTCCCCACAGTCACGCTCCTTGGGTACGTCCAGACCGTGAAGCTGAAGAAACATCCCTCTTGTGTCGTCCTGCCTGTGGGGATGTGACACCAGGCTTATGTGACTCGTGTGTAGGTTAACTTCTAAACACTTTCTTCGAGTGACCAGTGACTTAAGTTATCTGAGTGAAAGGTCTCTTTTAAGTGGTTCGTAAGTTAAACCCTGCGAGTAGCTAGCGAGTTAAGCTCTCTGAGTGGGAGAGTATGTCGAGCACTCTGAGTGGGACAGTAAGTCAAGCTTTGTGAGTGGCAAGTAAGTCAAGCTCTCTGAGTGGGAGAGTAAGTCAAACTCTGTGAGTGGCTAATAAGTCAAGCTCTCTGAGTGGAACAGTAAGTCAAGCTCTCTGAGTGGAACAGTAAGTGAAGCTCTCAGAGTGAGTACAGGAGCACGGTAAACAAGGGATACATCACACAGACAAAATAAACACCCTACAGCCTCCCATGACAAGCACAAGGTCCTCTCCTCTCCTCTCCTCTCCTCTCCTCTTTACAAACACACGGACTAAACACTCAGACACCAACACAAACAGAAACAAATAGACAAAAAATGTATTTGTCTTGTTATTCATTATCGTAAAACACACACTAGACATGTCGACGTATTAATTTAATTTACCTATACATTCATTTACAGTCCAAATGAGAAATTCTCACCATGACTATTGTGCAAGAGGGTTATGTGTTGGTGGTTATCTCCCTCCCTCCTTCCTTCCCTCCTTCCCTCCTTCCTTCCCTCCTTCCCTCCCTCTCTCCTTCCTTCCCTCCTTCCTTCCCTCTCTCCCATCCACCCTCCCTTCTTTACCTCTTGTTACCTTAGTATAAAACTCACCGGCCGTCACCAAAAGAGGACAGGTATGTCAGTGAGCCACATATTATCTGTTTATCGGACAAAGAAGAACTTACGCTTTTGTTAATGACGGATTCCGACGGTGTTTTGTTTACACTAAAATTAACGAAGAAAATTACATAACTACAAATAATTGGTTGGGTAGAGATAGAAAAAGAGAGAGAATGAAAGAATAAAAGACGGAAAAAAAGAGATAGAGAGAAAGAGAGAGAGAGCAAGAGAGTAATAAAAGAGAGTAATAGACATGTAGAATCAAATACAAGAAGAGATATGAAAGGAAGAAGACAAACAGCCATATAGATTTGATTAAGGTTTGGAGACACACAAGTGCCCCCTACCTCGCCCTTGAGTCAGGGTGAGGGAGCGAATATCTCTCTCTCTCTTTCACATTTTACAGAGTTTGAGTATAATTGAAATACCAACGTAAATCTGAGAGCAAGAATGGCATTTCGTGGGTATATGCTTAGATATTAGAGTTTGCGTGTGTGTGCGTGCGTGCGTGTGTGTGTGTGCGTGTGTGTGTGTGTGTGTGGAAGGAGGATCAAAGTATGTATGTGTGTGTGTGTGTATTTATCGTTGTATTGTGTGTTTGCGTGTAAATACAGTATACTGCACTCACCGCCTTCACTGTCCCGGGATCAAACCACCGACTTATAGGACAGAAGGCGAGCATTTTGTCCACTCGACCACCGCACAATGTTACAATATACACTATGGTGCCTCAGTGTTGCAATATACACTATGGTGCCTCAGTGTTGCAATATACACTATGGTGCCTCAGTGTTACAATATACACTATGGTGCCTCAGTGTTACAATATACACTATGGTGCCTCAGTGTTACAATATACACTATGGTGCCTCAGTGTTACAATATACACTATGGTGCCTCAGTGTTACAATATACACTATGGTGCCTCAGTGTTACAATATACACTATGGTGCATCAGTGTTACAATATACACTATGGTGCCTCAGTGTTGCAATATACACTATGGTGCCTCAGTGTTACAATATACACTATGGTGCCTCAGTGCCATTACACTGTCACTCTCTCTACCCTACCAAAATAGCCAGCGATATATATCAATTTTAACATGTTCGAGAAGATATATTTTGAAATATTGCCTCTGGAAATGTGTGTGTGTGTGTGTGTGTGTGTGTGTGTGTGTGTGTGTGTGTGTGTGTGTGTGTGCGGGGCTGTGTAGGAGGGGAGAGGAATGGAAATGTATAACTATTGAAAATGTACTGGGCTGTATATAAGAGATACTAACGCACCTCAAAACACACACACACACACACACACACACTGACACTGACATACACACACACGCCCACACACTGATACTGACATACACACACGGGCACACACACTGATACTGACATACACACACGCGCACACACTAACTGCAGGATTCTGAAACGTTAACCAGAATACATTCCACTATTTCACTATCAAATCAATCTTTCTTTTCTCCTCAATTTCCTTTATCTTTTGTACCTACACACACACACACACACACACACACACACACACATGTATATATGCAGTATATCGTCACAGTTACTGTAAAAATTCTACGTTTTTAATTATTTTCTTTGTTTAATTGTTTTTCTTTACTTGTTTTTCTTTGTTTCTTTTGCTCTATTTCAATCAATATTTTTTTTGCATATTAGCCTCAGAAACTCACCTCATCACAGTCTTGGTTCTCTCTCTCTCTCTCTCTCTCTCTCTCTCTCTCTCTCTCTCTCTCTCTCTCTCTCTCTCTCTCTCCGTGGAATTGGGTTATGCATAGAATCTGAGAGGATGAAATCCCAACAAGCGAGGAGTGAGGTGGGTGAATAATGTATGAGTGTATGAGGGGCTGATGAGAGGTGGGTGAATAATGTATGAATAATGTATGAGTGTATGAGGAACGGATGAGAGGCGGGTGAATAATGTATGAATAATGTATGAGTGTATGAGGAGCGGATGAGAGGTGGGTGAATTTTGTTTAGTGTATAAATAATGCAGTAGTGTAAGACTAATGTATGAATAATGTATAATGGATATATAAACTATGTATGAAAGGCGAGTGTTTAATATATGACTATGAATGACGTATAAAGGTGAATGAGTGTATTATAAACATATGGATGATGGATGAGTCAAATACATTGTTACCAGATACTGTATACAACCATATAACCCTGACCTATTGATTATGATATGTGTTACAGTATGAATTCTCTCTCTCTCTCTCTCTCTCTCTCTCTCTCTCTCTCTCTCTCTCTCTCTCTCTCACACACACACACACGCCACTTACCTTATAATTAGCATCATTAGACACAGGTAGTGTATCAGGTGAAGGGACACCAAATCCTCATGATCGCAACTCAATTTGCATACTGGCTGATCCACTAATGCGCCATCTCTCACATATCCACCCACCCCAACCACCCCACCCACCACACCCACCACACCTACCACACCCACCACACCTACACCACCACCACCCACCCACCCCAACCACCGACTCTAACCAGCCAGCCACCCTAACCACTCAGGCCAGCCAGTCACACGACACTACTTCTTGGAGACAACATTACAGCCACAATGACCTACTGAAGTGTAGAGAGAGGTGAGAGTTTGTGTATTTTCTCTGTCTCTCCCTGTCTGTCTCTCCCTGTCTGTCTCTCCCTGTCTGTCTCCCCCTGTCTGTTAACAACTAGATATTGTATTGTTCACTGACTACAATAGTTCTATATTGAGCAACATTTATAGGCGCATACATTTGATATTTTTTTTTTCCAATTGACGTTCAAATTAAAAAAAAAAACAGTTTACAAATGGAGTTGATAATATGATTTTTTCTGTTGATCACCACCACGGCCGTGTATATATTGTACGCTACAGTACAACATGTTAAATCTCTCTACAGTGACAGTGAGCTATTACCTGCACAGTGACAGTGAGCTATTACCTGCACTGTGTAAATATTTGTCGATACCGATTGTGTGTATGTTATTTTTCGTCAAATAGTGAAATGAATGTTTCAATCGAATTAGCTTACAGTAGATCATGTCCTAACCTAACCTAACAAAGCTTAACCTAGCCTAACCTTGGTGTACAAAGGGGCATTATGATTGGGTCACCACCAACCTAGACACCTCAGTAAGCTTTAATATCTAACCATTACAACTGTGTACATAAATGAATATATCTTACAGTCACACACACTAAACAAGAGATTAATAGGTTAGGTGCAGCGGCTCAACACATGTAGATTTATTATGAAAATTGACTATATTGCTGTTGAATAAATGTGTCTCATGATTAATTAAGTTTAAGTGAAACGTGTGTGGTGTGGTGTGGTGTGGTGTGGTGTGATGTGGTGTGGTGTGATGTGGTGTGGTGTGGTGTGGTGTGATGTGGTATGGTGTGGCGTGGTGTGGTGTGATGTGGTGTGATGTGGTGTGGTGTGGTGTGATGTGGTGTGGTGTGGTGTGGTGTGATGTGGTGGTGTGTGTGGTGTGATGTGGTGTGATGTGGTGTGGTGTGGTGTGGTGTGGTGTGGTGTGGTGTGGTGTGTGGTGTGATGTGGTGTGGTGTTGTGTGGTGTGATGTGGTGTGGTGTGGTGTGGTGGTGTGGTGTGGTGTGGTGTGGGGTGTGATGTGGTGTGGTGTGATGTGGTGTGATGTGGTGTGATGTGATGTGGTGTGGTGTGGTGTGGTGTGGTGTGATGTGGTGTGGTGTGGTGTGGTGTGGTGTGATGTGGTGTGATATCTTTGTGTCATTGTGTCTTTGACCTAATTTCACTTTTTCATTTCTTCAACAAACCATTTTACACTTCCATTTGTGTTAAAATCCTTCACAATAAGTTACTGTTGCAGTTTAGTGGGAGGAACCAGTCCTCTCACAGCCCAACATTTCAACACAACAGCTTGCAACCCGACGCCTCAGCCTGTCTGCTGTAAATTATACTCTCATGGAATCAGTCCACGAGGCGAAATTCTACACCGAGTCACGAGAGAGGAGAAGCTGTGAAGGATCGAGGCTGTGTGTCTGCCCTCGAGGCCACCTGTGTCATATGTGGAGGGTCTAAAAGCAGTGTCAGTTGAGGACGGTATAAAGACTGTGTCAGGTGTGGAGGGTATAAAGACTGTGTCAGATGTGGAGGGTATAAAGACTGTGTCAGATGTGGAAGGTATAAAGACTGTGTCAGATGTGGAGGGTATAAAGACTGTGTCAGATGTGGAGGGTATAAAGACTGTCAGATGTAGAGGGTATGAAGAGTGGCAGGTGTGGAGGGTATAAAGAGTGACAGGTGTGGAGGGTATAAAGAGTGGCAGATGTAGAGGGTATAAAGAGTGACAGGTGTGGAGGGTATAAAGAGTGGCAGATGTAGAGGATATAAAGAGTGACAGGTGTAGAGGATATAAAGAGTGACAGGTGTGGAGGGTATAAAGAGTGGCAGGTGTGGAGGGTATAAAGAGTGGCAGGTGTGGATGCTGTAAGTTATTATCGTGTGTAATGAAAATACGAATCATATTTGCTACACACACACACACACACACACACACACACACACACACACACACCGGTAGAACTACGGAGAAAAACAAACAATGGAAAAAGTGATAATTACAAAGTTGTGTTTTTCCCCACACAACCAATAACCCCGGCAGGTAGTGGGTCCCTCACGGTTATTTACACCAGGGTTGGGCATATGGGTTTGATTTACTCCTATCGCCTATTGTACCGCAGCCATGTGTGTTTTACAGCTAGATAATGCCTGGGTTTTGGCCTTATTAGAGCAGGTAAGAGGTATGGTTAGGGAATTAAGAGTGTGGTAGAGGAGGTAGAGGGTGTGGTAGAGAAGGATGGTGGTGTGGTGGGGGAGGCAAAGAGTGTGGTAGGGGAAAAAGATAGTGTGAAAAATGGAACATGCTAAGTGTAGTACATGAGAGAGAGAGAGAGAGACTAACCCGTCACCAACTCACGCAGGTGTGAATAACAATGTGTGTGGCCAGGTGTATTGTCTCACACTGCTGTACTCACGCTGATGTGAATAAGTCAGTCTGTACGTACAGTCGCGGTCACAAGAGGGTGGGGGATGTATTGATGGGGGGAGAGCTAGGGGTGGCGGACCCGGGTAAGGTAGGAGGGTGCAAGTCAAGGGCCACATACTGTATATAGTGAGAGTGTATGTGGTCTGAGAATTATCCTTAATACCTGAAGAAGGTGTTAAGGCTGGTGGATGTAGCTTGATGTTGACGGCATTAATGACCCTGGCAGTTGATTGGCCTAAAGCCCAACCAACCAACCAACCAGGAAGGCGGGTGTCCGGAGAAGTGTCATGGGGACTTAACTTTCCCTCAGTTATCTTTGACTCTACTGCAGATTCTGGGGAAGAGTGCGAGTGAGCGTTTGGCAGGTAATGTGTCATAGGGTTGATAAGACGTGTGACTTCAGTGATGAAAAGACCCTAATATGACTTTCTTCAATCCCCTCCCTCTCTGATGAGGAACACACTACCCTCCCACACCCCTCCCACAAGTAAACCATTCCCCCTCTCCACCCCACGTCACTTACCGTGCAGAAAGGACCCGACCAGACGCAGGGGTTAGGTGGTGGTGTGCATGATTACTTTTGACCATGACTGTACAGAACTAAACAAATAATGTATTGGAAATACTTTTTATAACATTCAATGCCATAATATCCTGACCCCTGGGTCTGTCAGACACACCGTTTGTGACCTCTTCTCTTTATCTTTAATCCATTTGTACTACTGCTCACCGGATGAGTATTGGGTGCACAACAAACTAGACGCTATATGTGGCAAAATTCAAAAGGCGGATGCCCGCCATTTTTAGTACACACCACAGCACACACTTATAGATTATCAGTACAGATGAGACTCGACCTGAGCCCTGACAGAACGTTACGGTTGTGTTAATTCGTCAGGCCGCGGTGAGGAAGTATATGAGAGTGATTCTGGAAGTTATATTTATGATCCATATAACATATTTATGGTTTATTAACCTTTCTAATAATTTTACCTAATATGTGTGTGTGTGTGTGTGTGTGTGTGTGTGTGTGTGTGTGTGTGTGTGTGTGTGTGTAATATTAATCGATTTGCGTATCGTAATCCTGAGTAATGGTTCGCCTGTGCAGTTGGCGAGTTGTCCGGCCTTCTTGGACTATTCCTTGACACTGGGTCATGTAACTCGTTAAATCAGGGTGTGGTTGTTGTTTTGCCGACAGCTTGTACACCTTAAACAAATTCACGCCTAGGTGGCCCTAGGGCCGGCCATCCTCGATTCGAGGGGCTTCCATTATTTATTATTATATGTAATAATAATAATAATAATAATAATTAACGGTTTATTGAAAGGCTTGCAGCCAGAGGCTGAAAATATACAGTTACATATTTGGGAATGGGTTACGAATTACAAATAATATACAAGTAACATAAGTGTGTGTGTGTGTGTGTGTGTGTGTGTGTGTGTGTGTGTGTGTGTGTGATGGCTAAGTTTGAATTTTAATTTTGTCAATACAACAGATAATTTATTGCATCCACATTTTTGCCTTCAT
>NW_024744839.1:6167730-6187309 GCF_018991925.1 Homarus americanus | reverse complement strand
AGTTGTCCACGTTGTAGTGCAGTGGTTCTCAACCTTGTTTGCCCCATGCACCCCTTTCACCATATGTCAGATGTCATTCCCCCCTCCTTTCCAAGATTGTCTGCCTCAAAAAGTGCATTCCAAATAATATGCATATAATACTGAAAATCCTTTATTTTTTCCATATTAGTACATATACATTTACAATTTTATATGGATTATTTTTATAGTGGAGTTTTACAAATTAAATGCCACTTGAAAATGTTGATGGATTTATAAAACTTGAATAAAAGTAAAATAGTTTTTTTTTTATTTATAATGAATTACTTAACAGACCAAACTGAAGCATAATGCAATAAACAAAAAGTTCAATAGAATACCAGGATATTGTAAATTTGTAATTAATTTTATTCAGATGAAGATTGCAGTCAATGAGAAACCTGTGATTGTTTTTTCTTCGCCAATTCTGGGATACGCGGAGGAGTGCTTGAAAGGGCACAACGCAGGTCATTTTCTACCTCTAATCTACTACGTTGCTTCGTTTTAATTTGCAACAGAGTTGAAAAGCCTGACTCACAAAGATATGTCAACACAAACGGAAGCAATGCACGGATAGCTCTTTCTGCCACTTTTGGGTAGGAATCGCACATCAAGGGCCAAAATTCTGTGATTGATTTCTCATCGAACATATCTCTTGCTCCCGAATCAGTTTTCCCTCCCCCCTGAAAACCTGAATTCCCCCCCTGGGGGGAATTCCCTCCTGGTTGAGAACCCCTGTTGTAGTGGATACCCTCCCCTACAAACGCCGTTTGTCACTAAGTAGCCGACCCTCTTCGAATTCCCCAGCCTGCGCCTCGTGGTCTAGGTCGGTAACCAGCGCCGCCTAACAAAGCTAACAAAGCGGAGGTCAACTATCAAGCCACGCCTACCCCCGCTATATAAGACCTCATGTGGCCGTGACCGCCCTCTTTCTTCCTACAGCCACCAGCAAGCAACACATCCGCTCCTGCCTGGCGGCTCCTGCTCCCACCGGCGATTATGGCATCCCACAAGCTGCCTGTCCTCCTCTGAGCACCCTCACCAACCAGCTCTCTCTACACCCCGCTTGGACTCATGCTGCCTACCCAGCACCAAGCTGCGTTGTACATCCAATACAATATGTATACAGAGAGCACATTGTGAGTTTCCTTTCTCTAACCCATCCTGTGTGTGAACCAATATCTAATAACCCCACAACGTCGTTATCTAACCAAGACAAAGTAACTTAGATTAAACAATTACGCGATAGGCTTAAAAAGGTAAGTCCAGAGTAAATATAAACAAATCTAGAATTGGTTAATGTAAAAAAAAGTAGGGAAATTAAGAATAGTAAAACAAAAATATACATAAAAACCATGCGTGGATATTTCTTTAATGTGGTAGGCTGGTTCGTGCTCTCTCAACATCCGCCGGACCAAAACAATTTAGAGCCAGCGAGGCGGCCTTTAACCCAGTGCCCAACTGTTGTGTATTAGCGAGAAAAGACCAACAGTGTCACCACCACATGGGGAAAGTTTCCACTGGTTCGAGTCAGAAACCGTACATTAAAATAGGAAAGTGGCAACTCGAGGCAATATTTGGCGCCCAGTCCTCCATTACCCAAGTTTAAACGCACCAGACTCGCCCTGCTGAGTGCCTGGTAAATGTTTTGCATCAGAATGCTTTTGTGTCTCTTGCTTTCAGACAATGTTCTATAGTAAATGCTTACACATAAATCATCACTTAAAGACGTGATTTAGTAGCTGGTAACTCATGAATCATCACTTTAAGACATGACAGAGTAAATTCAGTCAAATGGGCTACATTGTAGCCCATTTGACTTAATTTAGTTGAGTTTTCCTTCACCCGAGAAAGTTTTCTGTGACTGACGTTAAGCTCAGTTTGTTTTTATGTTTACCCATGAAGTTTGTCATGATGATGTACCCCGTCTATCCCACTCACTCTCGCCTTCTCTTGCCCACTCTCACATTCTCTCGCCCACTCTCACATTCTCTCGCCCACTCTCACATATTGTCATTTCTTTACGTAACCCTGACTCCGCGCTAAAAGACCTTAGTTTATATACCTGCACTATCTATATATATATGGTATTGTACATTGTATACCTGCACTGTCTATGCACAATACACACAGAATGCTGTATAATAAACCACGGCCAGAGGGATACATGTAAGACAATGTTGTATAATAAACCATGGTCTGGGAATACAGGTAAGACACATTATTGTATAATAAACCACGGCCAGAGGGATACATGTAAGACAATGTTGTATAATAAACCAAGGCCAGAGGGATACATGTAAGACGATGTTGTATAATAAACCACGGCCAGAGGGATGCATGTAAGACAATGTTGTATAATAAACCAAGGCCAGAGGGATACATGTAAGACGATGTTGTATAATAAACCAAGGCCAGAGGGATACATGTAAGACAATGTTGTATAATAAACCAAGGCCAGAGGGATACATGTAAACGATGTTGTATAATAAACCAAGGCCAGAGGGATACATGTAAGACGATGTTGTATAATAAACCAAGGCCAGAGGGATACATGTAAGACGATGTTGTATAATAAACCAAGGCCAGAGGGATACATGTAAGACGATGTTGTATAATAAACCAAGGCCAGAGGGATACATGTAAGACAATGTTGTATAATAAACCAAGGCCAGAGGGATACATGTAAGACAATGTTGTATAATAAACCAAGGCCAGAGGGATACATGTAAGACGATGTTGTATAATAAACCAAGGCCAGAGGGATACATGTAAGACGATGTTGTATAATGTAAGACGATGTTGTATAATAAACCAAGGCCAGAGGATACAGATAATAAACCAAGGCCAGAGGATACATGCAAGACGATGTTGTATAATAAACCAAGGCCAGAGGGATACATGTAAGACGATGTTGTATAATAAACCAGGCCAGAGGGATACATAAGACGATGTTGTATAATAAACCAAGGCCAGAGGGATGCATGTAAGACAATGTTGTATAATAAACCAAGGCCAGAGGGATACATGTAAGACGATGTTGTATAATAAACCAAGGCCAGAGGGATACATGTAAGACAATGTTGTATAATAAACCACGGCCAGAGAGATGCATGTAAGACAATGTTGTATAATAAACCAAGGCCAGAGGGATACATGTAAGACGATGTTGTATAATAAACCAAGGCCAGAGGGATACATGTAAGACGATGTTGTATAATAAACCAAGGCCAGAGGGATACATGTAAGACGATGTTGTATAATAAACCATGGTCAGGAGGGTAGATGTAAACCATGGTCAGGAGGGTAGATGTAAAACATGGTCTGGAGATACGTCATATTCAGGTAGTTCTTTTATCACAGGAACTGATGCCTTGTAAAGATCGTTTCAACTTTTGCAAAATATTCGTCCAGGATATTTCCGCGCAAGTAAAGTTAAACTATTTACTTTGCAACTGCTGGGCAATTATAATGAAACCGATGAAATGAAAAAATGTTGCAGGAAATACTTCATTGTATTTCATTCAAAACTGTGATGGAATTCGTATGAGTTTAAATGTATACTGAAACTTACCACAGCTATTAATGCGGAAATGTTTAAGATCTCGTGATGCAGAATGATTATGAAATATGTGACCAGACAAACAGTTTGCGTAAATTCTCTTTTTTGTGATGTTTCGTAACTCTTCGTGAATAGACGCAAGAACCTGGAGTACTGAGGTAATGGTAACACCAGAATAAACGAAAAACAAAAATTTAATGACGATTAATAATATGTTGGAGTAAAAAACAATGCCATACAGGATAGGTCTGGTTTTGTCAGTTAGAGACAACAATCACCAGACTGACTGCGTATGCAGGTGCTTAGAGATACAGTCAAGCTGTGGGAACGTCCTATTAATGACGTGCTAAAATAATGTAAATTAAAATAACATCTTACAACTTTATAAAAAAAAAGATGGACAAACTTTATTCAGAAGGAGATTATCGAAAGATGAGAACACTTTCAGCTATGCCACCAAAGAACGTCACTTCAGTAAAAAAGCTGACAATCTTTCGCCTGTCGTAGTTCTCGTAAGTTTATCCATGTATTATGATGAGGAAACCAGCTGCTGTTTACATGGGATGTTCTCTTTATTTAAACGAAGACCTTGGATCATGAGTTTGGTTAGTCTGGCTCGTGGACGTAATTCCCTAAAGTCGTGTTCTGCACAACCAATGTTTTGTTGTGGTCATGTGTGATATAATATAACTTTATAACAATCCGGGAAGTGTTTCAAGTTTTGTAGCCAAAGAAGAAACCAGTGTGTGTGTGTGGGGTCGTCTAGGCACCTTCACAGGCTTTACGGCTCTCCTAGGTAAACAAGACTAAGAAATCGCCGATGTCCTCTAAACATACTCTATCACTTTCATTCTATTTTGTCTTTAGTTCCATTTCTATCGGTTGCTTACATTTACATCCCTTTCGCTAAACAAATTGTTTTCTTTAATCATTCGAAATATATTAAAATTTTATGCCCCCCTCCCACTTTATGTGTGGTGGACGGAACGAAAAGCAATCCATATACTGTATCTATTTTCCTTTCATTAGTTGTTATCGATTTATTCTGGCTGTTGTATTATATTTTGTTATGATGCTCCCCTCCCTTCCATAGCCGGACACCAAATATCCATCAGGCTTAACGGTGACTAGCCTCATCGCTTCACCGGCCAGCAACTCGTATTTCCCACAAAATTACTCTAGAGTTCTTCACATATATCCCGCTGTCTCCTTATGTCCACACCCCTTTCATCTTTATTCCTGTCTACAATTATGATCTTCACTTTTTCTATCCGTATTATTCTCTTTATTTCATTTATTCTTTCCACGTCTATCTACATCGTACTTTATCCTTCATTATTACGTATACAGTATTCATATTACTGAGTCCGCCTCTCCTTATATTATTAACTCTATCTACATTATTCTTTCCGGCTCCATCTCTATTTTCACCTCCAGCTCTCTCCCCGCCAGAGACCACCCAACAACGCACAGTTTTAGGATCAACAATAAATAGACCTCATTGTTTACACCGAACAGCTGACTCACCGTAATGCTGTTGCCGGCGAGTGTATTATTCAATTCCGTTTTCAACTCTTTCTATCTCTCGTTTTCTAGATCTTTCTATTTATTAGTCTTAAAGGTTAAACCTTGTGTAATCCTCGTTAACAAAGCTGAATACCAGCAAAGTTTCCCGATGAGTCAGTAGAGTGTTCAACTACCTCGTAATATTAACACAATAATTCTGGACCAAAAGACATGATATATTGGAAGTTGTTATATTAGGACTGAAAGAACAACAGAGTACATCACACTGAGCGAGCGAGTGTGTGTCCTAGTATGAAGCTTATCACTGGTGGCGTTGTTGAGATATGTTGATGTTATAATGTATTACTACACTACAACAAGTAAGGTGTACAAGTATGTATACTGTACTGGGGTAGTATTCATCTACATAATGTATGACTACACTTCAACAACTAAGGTATATATAGTGAAGCAGTAATCGCACTAGCCATCAACAACTACAATAAGGGATAAGTTTGTTTCAGATTATCGTCCAGGCTCTATAAACCTCCTTCAGTAACTCCTGTCGGCTGACCTTAATATTGTGTCTCTTCAAGTAAAACCACTGAGGCTCTTCAGCATTAGGATTCAGATAAGGTTTGATCCCGAGGTCATCGAGCTGAGGCCCTTGGAAGAAATGGTCTCAGCTTATCGGACCAATTTACAAGCGACACAATTTAAAGCGATCGAACCCTGAAACGTCGTAATGGTGCGTCACTGTTATGGTTGGAAATATAGAAGAAAAATAAGAATTATAGAAAAACACACAATACCACACACCATGGGGAAGGGGAGGGTACTGTATAACACACCATACCACACACCATGGGGAAAACTGTATAACGTACCATACCACACACCATGGGGGGAAGGGGAGGGTACTGTATAACGCACCATACCACACACACCATGTGGGAAGGGAGGGTACTGTATAACGCACCATACCACACACCATGGGGGAAGGGGAGGGTACTGTATAACGCACCATACCACACACCATGGAGGGAAGGGGAGGGTACTGTATAACGCACCATACCACACACCATGGAGGGAAGGGGAGGGTGCTGTATAACGTACCATACCACACACGATGAGGGGAAGGGGAGTGTACTGGTAAAAAAATATTGAGAGTAATTAAAATGTTTTCATAGAGGATCGTATAACAGATTATATTTTGTAATAACAAATATGCAACAGTCGAGCTCGTATTGTTTAAAAAAAATCAGCTTACGTAATATAGGTGATGGTAACTCGTAAACACACACACACACACACACACACACATATATATATATATATATATATATATATATATATATATATATATATATATATATATATATATATATATATATATATATATATGTATATATATATATATATATATATATATATATATATATATATATATATATATATATATATATATATATATATATATATAAAACGCACATCTGTATGCTTTTAAATAACATGCAACATTAGTCCGGGCTGTCAGGGTCGTGTGTAACCTCTTGCCTCTACCAGTGATGGAGGAACACTGCACAACTTCCAGCAGCGACACAAATATCAATTTTAGTACACCAGCCAGTCATGAAAAAGTGCTCTATAATTTTTTATGGCTTTTTTTTGTTAAAGGCAGCCCCTATGCTGGAACTATCACACATTGCTTAAGGATAAAGATATGTATGGATGACACTTAAGAGTTTTGGCTTGAAGGTCATTTTTAAGGTCAAATGTTTCATATTTGGTGAAAATAATTTTTCGTAATTTTCTCTTATGAACGTCTACTTCAATATATCTGTCCAAAACGCGATATTGTTTGTTATTCCCGAACATACTGACTTTGTCATCATGAAAAAAAAAAACATGTAGGTTTAGACATTTTTGTACAAAAATGCGAATGCAAAATCGTATTTTTCTCATAACCAACACGGCTAGATGAATAGATACCTCAATAGGAGAGGCCATTTTCGATAAGTTTGCCAAGAATGATTGCAATGTCTACACCCCAGACAACACTGCCTCAGAGAGAATGGTCTACTGTTCCTGTGACAATACTGACGTCCTTGAGGCCACCCTGGATGAAAAGAAAACTGATCACTGCACAGAGATGATGACGTGACAAAGAGGTCCACTGTCACCAGAAGATGATCCTGAAGAGTGGAAGATTGTGAGATCTAGGGCGATCAAGCCTCGACATTTGAAACCATTTCAAACTATTGATTAGGTTCGACCACCTTTTGATCAGAGACCCTCGCCCCCCTTCTGTGAAACTAACAGGATCGACGTAGAAAGCTGATTTAAAAGCTATGAAGACAGGCCTGATGCAAAGTTCAAAGATTTAGCTTGGGTGGTCTCCCGCATTCATGGTAATGAAAATCCAACAGTCCCGGTGTGGGGAGTCTTCCATGACTCCATCAATCTCATTAACCCACCCGTGACAACAGCGGTTATGTTTTCCATTCTTCAGGCTCCAGCTGATGAAAAAGATACGATGACCACTGCCATCATTCGGTCTGTCAGCATTTCTAACCACGTTGGCCAGAAATACACAATCCTCACTGCTGACCAGCCACTGTACAGCAAGGGCCAGGAGTTGATGTGAGCCAACCCAGAGTTCGATAACGTCATATTCACAATGGGAGGCCTACACACCTGCTTCACCTTCTTGAAAACCACTGGGCAACACATGGAGAATGCTGGTCTCGATGATTTGTGGACTGAATCAGGTGTGTATGTTACAAGTACTTCTGAGACCACGATGGACGGCAGAGCATATTGTCGAGCAATACGGGGTCACAGACTGACCTATGGAGTTCTTTGGTGTATCCTGTGGCCAAAGTTTGACTCGTGGATGACGGCAAATGGTCACGCAAACGATGCCAAAGTCAAGGAACTTGCCCAGCAGTTTAGACAGATAGACGGCTAAAATAGGGCCGATCTCAACACGACAGAGGACAAGTTGTCACAGGCTCCGGGTTGTAACAAAATCCAAGATCTCATGGAAAAGTTCTCTGCGCAGTTCACAGAGAACCCGAACAACACCTAGTGGTTGACATACATGGAGATGGTGGAGACCTTGTTGGGCCTCATCAGGGCAGAGAGGGATGGCAACTGGAACCTGCATCTGGAAACATTTGCTGCCATGCTACCGTGGCTCATAGTATATAACTACACAAACTATGCTCGATGGGGCCTTGTCTATCCCTAGCCGACAAGAAGGGGTTTGAGAAGACAACATCAGAAGTTCACGCAGAGTTCGCTGAAGGAAACTTAGTGGTGAAGAAGTCCACGGCGTTTCAACCAGGTCCCATCTGATCAAACCATAGAATGGGTGAACAACACATCCAAGATGCACAATGACATTATTGGGATCACAAGAAAAAACGTTCAGATAATCTTTCCTCCTGGATAAAGCTTGAAATTGATGATGTAACGAAGCTGGTGACAAAGCTAACCAGATTTCATGTGTTCAAGAGGAACGAAACCCTGGTTCCTCATGCAACAGAAGACACGAATGAATCAGACGGGACAGCTAGAGTGCCGCCTGCCTCCTTGGTAACCAATCAGATTGCCCCTTGTGAAATGGAGACCAAAGCTGTTGACTGGAGAAAACAGAGGAAAACAGATGGTGATCAGCAATGTCAAACAGCGGCTGGTCAATGAAACAGGGAAGAGCAACTCGAAGACGTTTACGGACCAATGGAAAGCAAACGTGTCCACAAGCCAAAGTGTTCAGATCACCATCAAAGCTGACCGAAAGGTGCTGCAGCGACTGATGAATGGTGTAAATGTTGGCAGGTTAGTAGAAAAGGCAGAGCTGATCAACATCCTGTCAGCTATAATTATGATCCCTTCAGAAATTACAGATACAGATATGAAGACAAGCATTCTGATCGATAGCCAAGACTCACGGGTGTCATACATTGGTAACTATGCTGAAGCGATACTGAAAAGGTGTTCTGTTTTTTTTTAGTCATTTATTGGGCCAGGTATTAGGGTTTCGGTCTTTATTCCGCTTCACATCAATCAAAAGATATGGACCCGGTAAAATAATGCCTTGTTAGCAGCCTCCGTAAGGATCAATTTGAATTTTTGGTATTTCTGACCTTTTAACACGGGTCAGAGGTCACCAAGAGGTCACGTGGGAGTGTATGGGAGAGACTTTTAACACGGGTCAGGTCACCAAGAGGTCACGTAGGAGTGTATGTGAGAGACTTTTAACACGTGAGGTCACCAAGAGGTCACGTGGGAGTGTATGGGAGAGACTTTAACACGGGCAGAGGGTCACCAGAGGTCACGTGGGAGTGTATGGAAGAGACTTTTAACACGGGTCAGAGGTCCAAGAGGTCATGCGGGGAGTGTAAGAGACTTGACACGGGTCAGAGGTCACCAAGAGGTCACGTGGGAGTGTATGGGAGAGACTTTTAACACGGGTCAGAGGTCACCAAGAGGTCACGTGGGAGTGTATGGGAGAGACTTTTAACACGGGTCAGAGGTCACCAAGAGGTCACGTGGGAGTGTATGGAAGATACTTGTTGCTTTAGATGGTGACTATTGGCTGATTCAGTTGTTTATCTTAATTTAAATATTTTATTATATTTTTCCTCTACTACTCTTCCCCATTATCGCTTCTCTTTTCCCTTCTTCCTCCATTCTTTTTTCCATTATCTCCTGTTCTAGTTCCTCTTCTTCCTCTCTTTTCCTTTCCTCAACCAGCTCTCTTCCTCCCCCTTCTCTACCACCATCACCTTCTCTCCCTTCCTTCACTATCCTTCATATATCGTCTTCTTTCTACACAAACCCTCCTTCTCCATCCTCTACTACCTCCTCCTTCTCTTCCTACTCTTAGTCGTCTTCCTCCTAATTCTCTACAGTTCCTCCTCGTCCAACCTTCTCTAACCACCCCCTCCTCCTCTTCCTCCTTCTGTATACTCGTAGTTCCCCCGTCTCTTCACTTCCTGCTGCTTCTTTTCTTTTCTCCTCCTTCTCCGCCTTTTCTCCTCTTGCTGCTTCTTTTCTTTTCCTCCCCCTTCTTCTCTACATTTCTTCCCTGCCCTGATCCTCCACCATTTTCCATTCCTCTTTCATCTTCTCTATATTTCCTCCCTCCTCTCCTCCTTCTCTTTTTCAATAGTTCCCCCTCCTCCATCTTCCCTTCTCCTCGCCTCACACAAGACACACACAACTCCGATAATCACAGCTCCACACTGGCCAATTTCCCCTCCTCCTTCCTTCCCTATTTCCCCTTGTTTGTCTCCTCTGTTCCCAACTCTTGTAATTGCCTATTTTCTCTTACCCATCTTTTCTATTTTCACTATTTTTCCTCCAGAGAATTGATAGAGAGAGAAAGAAGGCCAGAGAGTAATAGAAAGGAAAGAGAGAGAGAGAGAGAGAGAGAGAGAGAGAGAGAGAGAGAGAGAGAGAGAGAGACTTGGGTCAAGGCCTTCTGCCGTAGTTATGTTGACACTCTTAACTAGACTCAGGGTTCACACTGGTTCCTTAAACACAAACTTTTGATGCGTTTTCCTTTTTTCTTTACAACAGCGACAAGTTCCAAGTTACGACCGAAGTGTTGTTTTGCTGAGCGGTAAGACTTATCTGTTATGTTAACCATTTATCGTGTGCTTAAAGGTTCTTACGGTGGAGTACTGTACTGTCTCTTGCCCCATCACATATTAACATACACACTACCACATAACACTATCATACACACCATCACATAACACTCATATATACCATCACAGGCATTAGTCACAACATCTCAGGGCAGACGTCAAAACATCTCAGAGCAGACGTCATGTGATCTGGAACTTGGTAAACTCAGGACTGGGGGGCTCGACTCATCTCTGCTTTAGTTAACTTGAGCCCACGTAAAGTTAGCTTTTAATGAAGGTCTTGAGAGTTAGTTTCAGCGGCCGGCACAACTACTCAAGAGGAGTTTATTCTTCACGCTCTGAGAGAGAGAGAGAGAGTGAATGTTGAAAAGTATGTGAAAAAAAGTTAAAGAAAATGTAAGTAGGATGGTAAATTACATAACCAATTCACGTTAGTCAAAAGATGTTACAAATGTAGAAGCAAATCGAAATTTTACAAAGAAAATATAAGTAAAAACAATGTTAGAGCAAATTTCTAAGAAAACTATTAAGAAAAACTGGCCAAACATCATGACATGGCTGACCACTCTAGATATTATCGGGCAGGCAGACATCTTCACCAATCCTCCCAGACTTTCCATCTCAGTCTCTGCCTTCCCGTGGTTCTCTTACCTCCCATTATCCCATCTTCACTACAAACTTTTCATCTCCTTTACATAATGTATTCACAATTCAGGTTCCTATTCTAAATTCATGCTAATTCATTCTTAAGGTTTCTGAATTATTGTTTAATATTCATGCGCTTTGTTGTGGTCGGACAGTGCTGGTTAGCTCTCTGTGACACACTACCCGCCAGCACGAAAGGCAAAGCGATTAAACTTTTAGGTTGATGAAAAATTAAAAAAACTTGAAAACCATTCATAGTCTCTGTCCACTGATGTTACCTCTAGTTATCAGTAGAATACTATGTGAGGAAACAGTTAGTAATGGGAGAACAGCGGTCGGTCACACCTCACACGTATAATATAAATGAGTATACTAATAAAGACTCCAAAATACTCTATGGGGAGAGAGACAGCTAGTACACCTGTCCTTAATTAACTGTGACATACGTAACATATTGAAAGGAACGAAGACGTTATCAATGTCGTTGTGTGTGTGCGTACCTCCTACTTTATCCCTCTCTACCTACACCTTTACCCTCTTACCTACACCTTCTCCCCTCTACCTACACCTTTACCCTCTTACCTACACCTTCTCCCCTCTACCCACACCTTTACCCTCTTACCTACACCTTCTCCCCTCTACCTACACCTTTACCCTCTTACCTACACCTTCTCCCCTCTACCCACACCTTTACCCTCTTACCTACACCTTCTCCCCTCTACCTACACCCCTCTACACCTTCTCCCCTCTACCTACACCTTTACCCTCCACACCTTCTCCCTCTACCTACACCTTTACCCTCTTACCTACACCTTCTCCCTCTACCTACACCTTTGCCCTCTTACCTACACCTTCTCCCCTCTACCTACACCTTTACCCTCTTACCTACACCTTCTCCCCTCTACCTTCACCTTTACCCTCTTACCTACACCTTCTCCCCTCTACCTACACCTTTACCCTCTTATCTACACCTTCTCCCCTCTACCTACACCTTTACCCTCTTACCTACACCTTCTCCCCTCTACCTTCCTTTACCCTCTTACCACCTTCTCCCTCTACCTACACCTTTACCCTCTTACACCTTCTCCCCTCTACCTACACCTTTACCCTCTTACCTACACCTTCTCCCTCTACCCACACCTTTACCCTCTTACCTACACCTTCTCCCCTCTACCTACACCTTTACCCTCTTACCTACACCTTCTCCCCTCTACCTTCACCTTTACCCTCTTACCTACACCTTCTCCCCTCTACCTACACCTTTACCCTCTTACCACACCTTCTCCCCTCTACCTACACCTTTACCCTCTCCCACCTTCTCCCCTACCTTCACCTTTACCCTCTTACCTACACCTTCTCCCTCTACCTACACCTTTACCCTCTTATCTACCTTCTCCCCCTACACCTTTACCTCTACCACCTTCTCCCCTCTACCTACACCACCCTCTTACCTACACCTTCTCCCTCTACCTACACCTTTACCCTCTTACCTACACCTTCTCCCTCTACCTACACCTTTACCCTCTTACCCACCTTCTCCCTCTACCTACACCTTTAACCTCTTACCACCTTCTCCCTCTACCTCACCTTTACCCTCTTACCACCTTCTCCCTCTACCTACCTTTACCCCTCTTACCTACACCTTCTCCCCTCTACCTTCACCTTTACCCTCTTACCTACACCTTCTCCCTCTACCTACACCTTTACCCTCTTACCTACACCTTCTCCCCTCTACCTACACCTTTACCCTCTCACCTACACCTTCTCCCCTCTACCTACACCTTTACCCTCTTATCTACACCTTCTCCCCCTCTACCTACCTTTACCCTCTTACCTACACCTTCTCCCCCACCACACCTTTACCCTCTTACCTACACCTTCTCCCCTCTACCTACACCTTTACCCTCTTACCTACCTTCTCCCCTCTACCTACACCTTTACCCTCTTACCTACACCTTCTCCCTCTACCTCACCTTTACCCTCTTACACCTTCTCCCCTCTACCTACACCTTTACCCTCTTATCAACCTCTCCCTCTACACCTTTACCCTCTTACCTACACCTTCTCCCCTCTACCTACACCTCGCTCTTGTCCATTACACCTGGAGGGAGGGAAGAGAGGGAAAGATTAATGACAGAGAGAGAGAGAGAGAGAGAGAGAGTTCACGTCTTTTTATTGGCAACATTTAAAAGCTTTCTGAATGCTTTCCCAGGAGATAGGTGACTAACTGAGACTGACTTATCTACTGAGATTACCTCCCCTGTTCTCCCGTCCTGTTCAGGTAGCGCTGGCAGGTGTTCAGCAGGCTTTATCCCCGCTTGCCAGGATATATAAAAAATTTTGTTCTTTGCATTCCTTTACAGAGATACTGCAACATGTTAATACTCTAATAGAAACAGCTTTGCCAGAATTTTACAGTTATACATTGTTTTCTGTTGACAATACAGGCGATAGCTATAGTATTGAAAGTTTTTAAAGTTATTTATTTAATACAAGTAGATTAACGATATAATGTCATCGGATTACTTAGAAAAACTTTTAACATGTTCATTATATTTATTGAACTGGTATACAAAATTATTAAATATCAAGGACACTTACTTCACATCCCAGGATCAGAGACATTTACTACATCCCAGGACGATCAAGGGACACTTACTTCACATCCCAGGAAGATCAAGAGACACTTACTTTACATCCCAGGACGATCAAGGGACACAAATTTCACATCCCAGGATGATCAAGAGACACCACTTTACATCCCAGGACGATCAAGGGACACTTACTTCACATCCCAAGACGATCAAGAGACACTCTGTACACATCCCAGGACGATCAAGGGACACTTACTTCACATCCCAGGACGATCAAGGGACAGTTACTTCACATCCCAGGACGACCAAGAGACATTTACTTCACATCCCAGGACGATCAAAGGACACTTTATTTACATCCCAGGGCGATCAAGGACACTTTTTACATCCCAGGACGATCAGGGACCATCCACTCCATTACGTCCCAAAATCTGCCAGTCAGTCCGAGATTTTCCTTCATTAGCCAATCACATCGTCGATTACACTAACGTCTGATCACCATTGCTGCCCTCAAGAAATTTTACTACCAGGTTGAAGAAACTCTCACATTATTTTAGAAATATTCTCATCGAAATTTATCTAACCTAACCTAACCTAACCTAATCTAACCTAATCTAACCTAACCTAACCCAATATAACCTAACCTAACCGACAGTAATCTACTATAAGATAACCAACCTAATTTATGTGACCTAATCTAATTACCAAAGTTATCGTTAACCTAACCGAAGTTTACCTAATCTAGCCGAGGTTTAGTTAACATAACCTAATCTAACCAAATTTGCAACCCGAGCCTGGACTATGTAAACTAACTTAGTCTACTTTAACCTGACCTAACGTAGTTGGATGTAAACGAGGATAACATAGTAATCCAAATAAAGTTAATCTAATCTAACAGAGTTTAATACAAACAACCAATATCATCCAATATAACCAATCCTAAGTTGGGTAAGCCTGATTAAAACCAACCAACCAAATCTTAGTTAACTTAATCATAGCCGCACAGACGCTCTTCAGAGACTAGCTGTTGTTTACGTTTCTTTAACGAGACGCCCCAACTGTCAGGGTTAAACGTCATTCACCTGGTCTAAATTTGTGCTTCAACTGTTTCAATTACAAGGTTTATTGAGCACCATTAACTTGGTCTAAGATTTAGGTGCTTCATCTGCCTGGGTTTTTAAGTATGGATAATGTTCGCTTCCTATCCAAGGGTCTTCATTTGCGCTCAGGTCAATCCAGCTATGAGAGGGTACCTAACTTACAGATGAGGGAATGCAAGGCGTCGAGTGTAGTGCCGGCTACATGGTTTCTCTGTACCTCATCTCTGGCGCTCACTTTCATTACGTCATTGTTTGGTGCTTCAGCTGCGGTTATTAAGAACCGTTCTCTGTGTCTTAGCTTTAAAACAGACTATATAAAACGTGCACACATAAAATTATCTGATATTTTTTAGTTTGTTCCACTCTGGGCTCGAGAGATGCCAGTTCTTAACAAGGAAGATATTAATTTATAACGAGCTAATTAATTTTCTTGAAGAGAGGAACAACAGACTTATTGCTTCTGTAAAAAAAAATAATAAAAAAATCAAAGTCTTGTGTTTAGTTTTCTGTCATCCCAGGAAATTAAGTCTAGTATTACTAGATGAGTTTACCCCGACAACGAAACACCATTTATCCGGAACTGACACAAACAGCCGATGAATAGTAGTACAGGATAGCCTTATAATTGTTCTCTATATTATTCTAATAAACAGGTTATTGTGTATCACTGGGAAAAATAACTGAAATTTACCTAGAACGACATAAGTTTAGAAGAGAGAGAGAGAGAGAGAGAGAGAGAGAGAGAGAGATAGTGTTTCACCAACCATAAAAACTCTGTGTTCATTATACGTTCATTTCTTTCTAGTAGTTCCAGTAAAAAAAAATACACAATATATAAAAGTTCTATTGTTCATTATAAAGTAAAAACATGAATAAATCTTATTACAGACTAAATTAAACATTTCTTAGTAGAGATAAGTAGCCTAACCGCCTTAACGTTCTCAACAGACCAACATTCCATCAAACAAACTTCCCATCAGAACCAACATCCCATCAGAGCAACTTCCCATCAAACCACACTTCTTCTCCAAGTAGAACAAGTTCCTTCTCCTTTCCCATCCAGTGTTCAAGGAATTCCGCAGTCCAGTGACCACCAATTGAGTTGTAATATCCTCAACCTGTTCCAGATGAGTGGTCTTGAGGAACCCTTGTAGGAAATGAACCAGGACAGGTTACCTGGCCTCCGTGAGTATTAGAATTGTCTGCCTGTCTACCTGTCTGTCAGCTGTCTCTATCTGTCTGATAGGCGATATCACTGCGATTCTAGAAAGGAAGTGAATTTCGTGTGACTTTCCATGACATTTTGTTTTGTTTATTGTTAAGTGGGATAGTGTAGTTGTCTGTTTATCTCTCCTCTGTCTATCTATATGTCTGTCTGTCTGTATGTCTGTCGGACGAGATAGAATATATAGTGGTATCTATGGATTGTGGGCCCTTCGTGGCCGGGAGAGTCTGGTTACAGTTTACCAAAGCGAGTTTGAAAGTTCGTGCTTGGCTAGAGCACAATGAGCATACATGCGACATCGTTTCAGCGTAAATAAATGGTTAATTAATGCCCCCAAAGAAACCATCGACATGGGACCATTGTTCCACCTACGTGAATTTTATGCGATTTTTCCACCAAGTTTGATGAAAACGATTGTGTCGTTTCGGCTGCCCAGAACAGACACACACACAGATGCACGTATTCCTATAGTATAAGAGATAATCATGGTCGTGGTTGTTATAATCATAATAGTGGTTGTTATAATCATAGTCGTGGTTGTTATAATCATGGTCATGGTTGTTATAATCATGGTCGTGGTTGTTATAATCTTGGTCGTGGTCGTTGATATACTTACAGTATCTAATACACTATAAGAAGGAATAGAATAAAGCTTAGAATAATTAATTAAAGAAATTTTCGTCTATAGGAGAGGTTAAAATCATAATTTTTTTTTATTTTGAATAACCGATGATCATTCCAAGATAAATTATATTATGAAGAGAAGTGACCTTGATTCTGGTTATATTAGTCACCATCTGCTTAAGTCATCACCTGTGTTAAGTCATCATAGTCATCATTGTCGCGATCCCACTACCCTTTATACTTGGGAGTGAATCCTACCCCCATATTAACAAATAAAGGAACAAGAACACGGCAATAATTATCCTCACCAAAAGCTACTCAACTAAATGTACTTGAAAACGAAGAACAGTTGAAATAAGTGAATCACAAAAGGAAGATAATTAATTAATTCAATTTATGTTCTAAAGGAGTAATGACTAGCAAACATGAATTTAAGGGAATAAGGTATAATAAATAAGAGTGATGCGGAAGGGCGAAAATATGCTGTAAGGAATTAGACCAAACAAATATTACTTAACATTACTATATTACACAAGACATACGAAATATATATATACAACAATCACTACAAATGATTATCCCTACCAAACAGGAGATACCTTACCACCAGGATCCCTTCCTAGGCCTAACTAAACGGTGTCACTAATACCTGATACCCCTAGGGCATTGCAGAAGACTGGATAAACACTAAACAGGGGTCAAGGCTAGAGAACGAATGGACACGTCTAACCTATGCCAAGGGTTTTTCGCTACTGCCGAAGCTGCCCACACCGTGGAGGAGCGCCTCATATCACGTGATCTAGACATTTGCTGATATTTTATATAATTAATTAATATTACTCTTGAGTTGACTTAACAGAGTAAGACAATGATGCATATAAATTACATAAATAAATATACAATTAACCTAAGTAACTAAGAACAATAATAATAATAAGTACAATTAACAATTTATTAATAGCTTGTGTGAAACGGCGTGAACATATGCCTCACGCTATACGAGTTCCCGAGCGCCCAGGCTCGTGACATCATCTACGTTAGTCAGTTTTAGGCCCATCTCACATGACTGACCGACCATGGATGTTCTTTCCGCGCGAGGGTGTTAGTTTTCAATGAGTCTTATTATTTACGCTGGTGGATGTAAGACCTCCTACCCTCACTGACACAGCTATGGTCAATTTGGTGTTATTCTTGTTTATAAATGCCTTCTAATCTGTCTCAAGTCTATCTGTCCTGTCTATTACCATCCCAACTGTCTGTTCGTCTGTGTGGTGTGTGAATGTAAGTCTGCCTGTACTCTTTGTGTCGTCAAATCTGTCTGTCTTATCGTTGTTGGCGTGTGTCTGCCTGTTTGTCTAATGTGAACCAGTCAGTCAGTCTGTCTGTCATGTTCGTTGCCATATTGTCTATTTGTGCATGTATGAATCTGTCTATTTTTGTCAACCTCCTGTCTGTTTCACTGTCTATACAACTCTGTGTCTATTGTAGTCATCTTCTCCATGCATTCCTGTTATCATCTTTTATCTCTTCTCTTTTCCATGTACAGTCACCGACAGGAATAACTATACACTGTAGTTGTAAGGTCGCCTGTAACGTTGAAACTGCGCATCCAGACGCATGATGAAACTCAGCTCCCACCTGTTTCTCTAACTATTTTCTGTTTCTTATTCTTCTATTTACTCATCTTCCTTCCTTTACTAATCCAAACAACATTAAAAGAAAGTAGGCTAAGGAAAAATGTGGGGGAGGAGAAGGATCCATGAGAAATTGCAATCGTGTCACAGAGTACAGCGAATTAGGTGAGTCAAGTCCGTACTTGCATCGTTTTCAGCGTAAATAAAATGGTTAATTAATGGCTTCCTAAAGAAACCATCGATATGGGACCAGGTTTGTTCCACTCTTCGAATATTTTGCGATTTTTTCCACCAAGTTTGATGAAAACGATTGTACACTTCGGCTGCCCAGAACAGACACACACAAACACAAACAGACAGACAGACAGACAGACAGACACATGCCTAGTCCTATAGTATATTAGAAGATAAAATTAATAATAATAATAAAATTAATAACAATAATAACAATGAATAATGATGATAATAATAATAATAATAATAATAATAATAATAATAATAATAATAATAATAATAATAATAATAATAATAATAATATTAATATAATGATAATAATAATAATAATAATAATAATAATAATAATAATAATCAATTAGTAATAATAATAGTAATAATAAATAATAATAATAATAATAATAATAATAACAATTAGTAATATAATAATAATAATAATAATAATAATAATAATAATAATAATAATAATAATAATGATAATCATTATAATAATAATACAAAGTAATAATTAAAAAATAATATTACATTTTATGTATTTAATTAATATTAACATTACCTTCAATATATAAACACTTCCACATACATATGCTGTACAACACGACAGCAAAAAAAAAAATATTCAAGTGATACACGTAGGGTCCTCTCGTAATCTGCACCCCACTAAGACTTTTATTCGCAAATCCTGGATCAGGTTAAGCGCCTATAGCAGGTGTGGCAACCTTGGCACGCCGCGGCCAAACATGGCACGCTAACGGCTTCTTTTCCGCACGCGACCCG
>NW_024744839.1:6156163-6167630 GCF_018991925.1 Homarus americanus | reverse complement strand
CTCTCTCTCTCTCTCTCTCTCTCTCTCTCTCTCTCTCTCTCTCTCTCTCCTTCCTCTCTCTCCTTCCTTTCTATTACTCTCTGGCCTTTCTTTCTCTCTCTATCAATTCTCTGTAGGGAAAATAGTGAAAATAGAAAAGATGGATAAGAGAAAATAGGCAATTACGAGAGTTGGGAACAGAGGAGACAAACAAGTGGAAATAGGGAAGGAAGGATGAGGGGAAATTGGCCAGTGTGGAGCTGTGATTATCGGAGTTGTGTGTGTCTTGTGTGAGGCGAGGAGGAGGAGGGGGAACTATTGAAAAAGAGAAGGAGGAGAGGAGGGAGGACATATAAGAGAAGATGAAGGAGGAATGGAAAATGGTGGAGGATCAGGACAGGGAAGAAATGTAGAGAAGAAGGAGGAGGAAAAGAAAAGAAGCAGCAAGAGGAGAAAAGGCGGAGAAAAGAAAAGAAGCAGCAGGGAGAGAGAAGGAGGAATTATAAGGAAGTGAAGAGACGGTGGAACTACGAGTATACAGAAGGAGGAAGAGGAGGAGGGGGTGGTTAGAGACGGTTGGACGAGGAGGAACTGTAGAGAATTAGAAGGAAGACGACTAAGAGTAGGAAGAGAAGAAGGAGGTAGTAGAGGATGGAGAAGGAGGGTTTATGTAGAAAGAAGACGATAAATGAAGGATAGGGAAGGAAGGGAGAGAAGGTGATGGTGGTAGAGGAAAGGAAAAAAAAGGAAGAAGAAGAACTAGAACAGGAGATAATGGAAAAAAGAATGGAGGAAGAAGGGAAAAGAGAAGCGATAATGGGGAAGAGTAGTAGAGGAAAAATATAATAAAATATATAAATTAAGATAAACAACTGAATCAGCCAACAGCCACCATCTAAAGCAACAAGTCTCTTCCATACACTCCCACGTGACCTCTTGGTGACCTCTAACCCGTGTTAAAAGTCTCTTCCATACACTCCCACGTGACCTCTTGGTGACCTTTGACTCGTGTTAAAAGTCTCTCCCATACACTCCCACGTGACCTCTTGATTACCTCTGACCCGTGTTAAAAGTCTCTCCCATAAACTCCCACGTGACTTCTTGGTGACCTCTGACCCGTGTTAAAAGGTCAGAAATACCAAAAATTCAAATTAATCCTTACGGAGCCTGCTAACAAGGCATTTTTTACCGGGTCCATATCTTTTGGTTGATGTGAAGCGGAATAAAGACCGAAACCCCAATACCTGGCCCAATAAATGACTAAAAAATAAATAAAACAGAACACCTTTTCAGTATCGCTTCAACATAATTACCAATGTATGACACCCGTGAGTCTTGGCTATCGATCAGAATGCATGTCTTCATATCTGTATCTGTAATTTCTGAAGGGATCATAATTATAGCTGACAGGATGTTGATCAGCTCTGCCTTTTCTACTAACCTGCCAACATTTACACCATTCATCAGTCGCTGCAGCAGCTTTCGGTCAGCTTTGATGGTAATCTGTACACCTTGCCTTGTGGACATGTTTGCTTTCCATTGGTCCGTAAACGTCTTCGAGTTGCTCTTCCCTGTTCCATTGACCAGCCGCTGTTTGACATTGCTGATCACCATCTGTTTTCCTCTGTCTTCTCCAGTCAACAGATTTAGTCTCCATTTCACAAGGGGCAATCTCATTGGTTACCAAGGAGGCAGGCGGCACTCTAGCTGTCCCGTCTGATTCATTCGTGTCTTCTGTTGCATCAGGAACCAGGGTTTCATTCCTCTAGAACACATGAAATCTGGTTGTCTGTGTCACCAGCTTCTTTACATAATCAATATCAAGCTTTATCCAGGAGGAAAGATTATCTGAGCGTTCCTTTGCTGGCCTCTTCCTCATCATCTTCAGGTCACACACACACATTATGTCCTGGGAAATGTTGTGATGGTCGTTTCTTGTGATCCCAATACTACCATTGTGCATCTTGCATGTGTTGTTCACCCATTCTATGGTTTGATCAGATGGGACCTGGTTGAAACGCCGTTGACTTCTTCACCACTAAGTTTCCTTCAGCGAACTCTGCGTGAACTTCTGATGTTGTCTTCTCTAACCCCTTCTTGTCGGCTAGGTATAGACAAGGCCCCATCGCGCATAGTTTGTGTAGTTATATACTATGAGCCACGGTAGCATGGCAGCAAATGTCTCCAGATACAGGTTCCAGTTGCCATCCCTCTCTGCCCTGATGAAGCCCAATAAGGTCTCCACCATCTCCGTGTATGTCAACCACTAGGTGTTGTTCGGGTTCTCTGTGAACTGCGCAGAGAACTTTTCCATGAGATCTTGGATTTTGTTACAACCCGGAGCCTGTGACAACTTGTTCTCTGTCGTGTTGAGATCGGCCCTGTTTTAGCCGTCTATCTGTCTAAACTGCTGGGCAAGTTCCTTGACTTTGGCATCGTTTGCGTGACCATTTGCCGTCATCCACGAGTCAAACTTTGGCCACAGGATACACCAAAGAACTCCATAGGTCAGTCTGTGACCCCGTATTGCTCGACAGTATGCTCTGCCGTCCATCGTGGTCTCAGAAGTACTTGTAACATACACACCTGATTCAGTCCACAAATCATCGAGACCAGCATTCTCCATGTGTTGCCCAGTGGTTTTCAAGAAGGTGAAACAGGTGTGTAGGCCTCCCATTGTGAATATGACGTTTTCGAACTCTGGGTTGGCTCACATCAACTCCTGGCCCCTGCTGTACAGTGGCTGGTCAGCAGTGAGGATTGTGTGTTTCTGGCCAGCGTGATTAGAAATGCTGACAGACCGAATGATGGCATTGGTCATCGTATCTTTTTCATCAGCTGGAGCCTGAAGAATGGAAAACATAACCGCTGTTGTCACGGGTGGGTTAATGAGATTGATGGAGTCATTGAAGGCTCCCCACACCGGGACTGTTGGATTTTCATTACCGTGAATGCGGGAGACCACCCAAGCTAAATCTTTGAACTTTGCATCAGGCCTTTCTTCATAGCTTTTAAATCAGCCATCTACGTCGATCCTGTTAGTTTCACAGAAGGAGGGTGAGGGTCTCTGATCAAATGGTAGTCGAACCTGATCAATAGTTTGAAATGGTTTTAAATGACGAGGCTTGATCGCCCTAGATCTCACAATCTTCCACTCTTCAGGATCACCTTCTGGTGACAGTGGACCTCTTTGCCACGTCATCAGCTCTGTGCTGTGAACAGTTTTCTTTTCATCCAGGGTTGCCTCAAGGACGTCAGTGTTGTCACAGGAGCAGTAGACCATTCGTTCTCAGGCAGTGTTGTCTGGGATGTAGTCATTGCAATCATTCTTGGCAAACTTATCGAAAATGGCCTCTCGCCGTGTTGGTTATGAGGAAAATACGATTTTGCATTCGCATTTTTGTACAAAAATGTCTAAGCCTACATTTTTTTTTTTCGTGATAACAAAGTCAGTATGTTTGGGAATAACAAACAACATCGCGTTTTGGACAGATATATTGAAGTAGACGTTCATAAGAGAGAATTACGAAAAATTATTATTTTCACCAAATATGAAACATTTAACCTTAAAACTGACCTTCAAGCCAAAACTCTTGAGTGTCATCCATCCATATCTTTATTCTTAAGCAATGTGTGATAGTTCCAGCATAGGTGGCTGCCTTTAACAAAAAAAAATGCCATAAAAAAATTATAGAGCACTTTTTCATGAATGGCTGGTGCACTAAAACTGATATTTTGTGTTGCTGCTGAAAGTTGTGCAATGTTCCTCCATCACTGGTAGAGGCAAGAGGTGACGCACGACCCTAACAGCCCGGACCAATGTTGCATGTTATTTAAAAGCATACAGGTGTGTGTGTGTGTGTGTGTGTGTGTGTGTTTACCAGTTACCATCACCTATATTTCGTAAACTGATTTTTTTTAAACAATACGAGCTCGACTGTTGCATATCTGTTATTTCAAAATAAAATCTGTTGTACAATCCTCTATGAAAACCTTTTAATTACTCAATATTTTTTACCAGTACCCTCCCCTTCCCCCATGGTGTGTGGTATGGTACGTTATACAGTACCCTCCCCTTCCCCCATGGTGTGCGGTATGGTGCGTTATACAGTACCCTCCCCTTCCCCATGGTGTGTGGTATGGTACGTTATACAGTACCCTCCCCTTCCCCCATGGTGTGTGGTATGGTGCGTTATACAGTACCCTCCCTCCCCCATGGTGTGTGTGTGTGGTATGGTGTGTTATACAGTACCCTCCCCTTCCCCTCATGGTGTGTGGTATGGTGGCTATACAGTACCTCCCCCCTTCCCCCACATGGTGTGTGGTATGGTGTGTTATACAGTTCCCCCCCCATGGTGTGTGGTATGGTGCGTTATACAGTACCTCCCCTTCCCCATGGTGTGTGGTATGGTGTGTTATACAGTACCCTCCCCCTTCCCCTCATGTGTGGTATGGTGCGTTATACAGTACATTCCCCTTCCCTCATGGTGTGTGGTATGGTACGTTATACAGTACCCTCCCCTTCCCCATATAGCATTCTCCCCTATGGTGTGTGGTATGGTGCGTTATATGCACCCTCCCCTTCCCCATGGTGTGTGTGTGGTTATGGTGCGTCCCCTTCCCCTCATGGTGTGTGGTATGGTGCGTTATACAGTACCCTCCCCTTCCCCCATGGTGTGTGGTATGGTGCTTTATACAGTACCCTCCCCTTCCCCCCATGGTGTGTGGTATGGTGCGTTATACAGTACCCTCCCCTTCCCCCCATGGTGTGTGGTATGGTGAGTTTTCTATAATTCTTATCTTTCTTCTTTATTTCCAACCATTACAGTGACGCACCATTCCGACGTTTCAGGGTTCGATCGTTTTAAATTGTGTCGCCTGTAAATTGGTCCGATAAGCTGAGACCATTTCTTCCAAGGGCCTCACCTCGATGACCTCGGGATCAAACCTTATCTGAATCCTAATGTTGAAGAGCGTCAGTTGTTTTACTTGAAGAGACAAAATATTAAGGTCAGCCGACACGAGTTACTGAAGGAGGTCTATAGAGCCTGGACGATAATCTGAAACAAACTTATCCCTTATTGTAGTTGGTGATGGCTAGTGCGATTACTGCTTCACTATACACTTTACTTCTTGAGGTGTAGTCATACATTATGTAGATGAATACTACCTCAGTACAGTATACATACTTGTACACCTTACTTGTTGTAGTGTAGTAATACATTATGTAGATGAATACTACTCCAGTACAGTATACATACTTGTACACCTTACCTGTTGTAGTGCAGTAATACATTATGTAGATGAATACTACTCCAGTACAGTATACATACTTGTACACCTTACTTGTTGTAGTGTAGTAATACATTATGTAGATGAATACTACTCCAGTACAGTATACATACTTGTACACCTTACTTGTTGTAGTGTAGTAATACATTATGTAGATGAATACTACTCCAGTACAGTATACATACTTGTACACCTTACCTGTTGTAGTGTAGTAATACATTATGTAGATGAATACTACTCCAGTACAGTATACATACTTGTACACCTTACTTGTTGTAGTGTAGTAATACATTATGTAGATGAATACTACCCCAGTACAGTATACATACTTGTACACCTTACTTGTTGTAGTGTAGTAATACATTATGTAGATGAATACTACTCCAGTACATACATATACTTGTACCTTACTGTTGTAGTGTAGTCATACATTATGTAGATGAATACTACCCCAGTACAGTATACATACTTGTACACCTTACTTGTTGTAGTGTAGTCATACATTATGTAGATGAATACTACCCCAGTACAGTATACATACTTGTACACCTTACCTGTTGTAGTGCAGTAATACATTATAACATCAGCACATATCAACAACGTCACCAGTGATAAGCTTCACACTAGGACACACACTCGCTCGCTCAGTGTGATGTACTCTGTTGTTCTTTCAGTCCTAATATAACAACTTCCAATATATCATGTCTTTTGGTCCAGAATTATTGTGTTAATATTACGAGGTAGTTGAACACTCTACTGACTCATCGGGAAACTTTGTTGGTATTCAGCTTTGTTAACGAGGATTACACAAGGTTTAACCTTTAAAACTAATAAATAGAAAGATCTAGAAAACGAGAGATAGAAAGAGTTGAAAACGGTATTGAATAATACACTCGCCGGCAACAGCATTACGGTGAGTCAGCTGTTCGGTGTAAACAATGAGGTCTATTTATTGTTGATCCTAAAACTGTGCGTTGTTGGGTGGTCTCTGGCGGGGAGAGAGCTGGAGGTGAAAATAGAGATGGAACCGGAAAGAATAATGTAGATAGAGTTAATAATATAAGGAGAGGCGGACTCAGTAATATAAATACTGTATACGTAATAATGAAGGATAAAGTATGATGTAGATAGACGTGGAAAGAATAAATGACATAAAGAGAATAATACGGATAGGAAAAAGTGAAGATCATAATTGTAAACAGGGATAAAGATGAAAGGGTTGTGGACATAAGGAGACAGCGGAATATATGTGAAGAACTCTTTAAGTAATTTTGTGGGAAATACGAGTTGCTGGCGGGTGAAGCGATGAGCCTGATGGATATTTGGTGTCCGGCAATGGAATGGAGGGGAGCATCATAACAGAAAATAATACAACAGCCAGAATAAATCGATAACGAATGAAGGGAAAATAGATACAGTATATGGAATTGCTTTTCGTTCCGTCCACCATGCATAAAGTGGGAGGGGGGCATAAAATTTTAATATATTTCGAATGATAAAAGAAAATAACTTGTTTAGCGAAAGGGATGTAAATGTAAGCAACCGATAGAAATGGAACTAAAGACAAAATAGAATGAAAGTGATAGAGTATATTTAGAGGACATCAGCCATTTCTTAGTCTTGTTTACCTAGGAGAGCCGTAAAGCCTGTGAAGGTGCCTGGACAACCCCCCCCCCCACACACACTGGTTTCTTCTTTGGCTACAAAACTTGAAACACTTCCCGGATTGTTATAAAGTTATATTATACCACACATGACCACAACAAAACATTGGTTGTGCAGAACACGACTTTAGGGAATTACGTCCACGAGCCAGACTAACCAAACTCATGATCCAAGGTCTTCGTTTAAATAAAGAGAACATCCCATGTAAACAGCGGCTGGTTTCCTCATCATAATACACGGATAAACTTACGAGAACTACGACAGGCGAAAGATTGTCAGCTTTTTTACTGAAGTGACGTTCTTTGGTGGCATAGCTGGAAGTGTCCTCATCTTTCGTTAATCTCCTTCTGAATAAAGTTTGTCGACCATTTTTTTTTATAAAGTTGTAAGATGTTATTTTAATTTACATTATTTTAACACGTCATTAATAGGACGTTCCCACAGCTTGACTGTATCTCTAAGCACCTGTATACGCAGTCAGTCTGGTGATTGTTGTCTCTAACTGATAAAACTAGACCTTTCCTGTATGGCATTGTTTTTGACTCCAACATCTTATTAATTGTCATTAAATTTTTGTTTTTCGTTTATTCCGGTGTTACCATTACCTCAGTACTCCAGGTTCTTGCCTCTATACACGAAGAGTTACGAAACATCACAAAAAAAGAAAATTTACGCAAGCTGTTTGTCTGGTCACATATTTCATGACCATTCTGCATCACGAGATCTTAAACATTTCCGCATTAATAGCTGTGGTAAGTTTCAGTATACATTTAAACTCGTACGAATTCCATCACAGTTTTGAATGAAATACAATGAAGTATTTCCTGCAACAATTTTTCATTTCATCGGTTTCATTATAATTGCCCAGCAGTTGCAAAGTAAATAGTTTAACTTTACTCGCGCGGAAATATCCTGGACGAATATATTGCAAAAGTTGAAACGATCTTTACAAGGCATCAGTTCCTGTGATAAAAGAACTACCTGAATATGACGTATCTCCTGACCATGTTTTACATCTACCCTCCTGACCTTAGTTTATTATACAACACTGTGTCTTGCATGTATCCCTCTGGCCTTGGTTTATTATACAACAGTGTGTCTTGCATGTATCCCTCTGACCGTGGTTTATTATACAACATTGTGTCGTACTTGTATCCCTCTGGCCGTGGTTTATTATACAACAATGTGTCTTGCATGTATCCCTCTGACCGTGGTTTATTATACAACATTATCTTACATGTATCCCTCTGGCCGTGGTTTATTATACAACATTATCTTACATGTATCCCTCTGGCCGTGGTTTATTATACAACATTAATCTTACATGTATCCCTCTGACCGTGGTTTATTAGACAACATTGTCTTACATGTATCCCTCTGGCCGTGGTTTATTATACAACATTAATCTTACATGTATCCCTCTGGCCGTGGTTTATTATACAACATTGTCTTACATGTATCCCTCTGACCGTGGTTTATTATACAACATTGTCTTACATGTATCCCTCTGGCCGTGGTTTATTATACAACATTCTGTGTATATTGTGTAGAGACAGTGCAGGTATACAATGTACAATACCATATATATAGATAGTGCAGGTATATAAACTAAGGTCTTTAAGCGCGGAGTCAGAGTTACGTAAAAAAATGACAATATGTGAGAGTGGGCGAGAGAATGTGAGAGTGGGCGAGAGAAGGCGAGAGTGAGTGGGATGGACAGGGTACATCATCATGACAAACTTCATGGGTAAACATAAAAACAAACTGAGCTTAACGTCAGTCACAGAAAACTTTCTCGGGTGAAGGAAAACTCAACTATTTTAACATGATGCTAAACCAGTTATAAACGATTAGGTTTATGGTAGTTTACATCGTGTCGTAAACTATTAAAATAGATTTAGTTTCCTTTGGCCTAACACACACATGCTTCAAAAGTAAATATTTTCACTAGAGAGTAAATGAAGAAGATGGGAGAGTTGTAAAGATGAAAACATTCATTTGTTGAAGATGTTATTTTCTCGTTATGATTGTTGACTTCTGCTTCTTTCTGTTCTTACATCAACTTTGTTTCCTAAATCTTCTTGTAGGGTTTGCATTTATATTCTCTTTCTTTAATATTTTATATATTGTTTTTCATTCTGTATCGATACTTTCTTTTTCTGGTGTGCGAAATGTTGGTGTATGTTCCAAATGTATTATATTGGAAAAGAACAGCTGAACCTATGCTAGGGTAGGTTAGCTCAGCTTAGGCTACAGTACGTTAGTTCAGCTTAGCTTAGCTTAGATTAGATAGGGATAAGTTAGGTTAGTTTAGGTTAGATTACTTTAAGTTAGTTTGACTTCTGTTAGGATAAGTTAGTTTAGGTTAGTTTAAGCAGCTTTAGACTTACAATTTTCGTCATTTCGGCCAAAAAATTGATTTTGTTCAAAATTTCAGTATATGTACTCCTGAATGTGCTGCTTAAGGATCTGTTAACCAAAATTTGATATCTTGATTATAACTTGTTCAAATGGCTTTTAGAAAATGTTCAAATGATTTTTAGAATATTTTAATTACTTTTGCAATGCTAATTACTCGCCACTTATGAGTTTTCGAGGTCATTTCTTGGTGCTTGTGTATTATTCTGGATGTACTTAAATAGTTAGGCACATTAAATTTTAGTTCAGAGAGAAAAAGTATTTTTGGCCAAAAATCCTTTAAGGCTATAGACTTACAATTTTTGTCATTTCGGCCAAAAAATGGATTTTGTTCAAAATTTCAGTATAGGTACTCCTGAATGTGCTGCTTCAGGATCTGTTAACCAAAATTTGATATCTTGATTATAACTTGTTCAAATGGCTTTTAGAAAATGTTCAAATGATTTTTAGAATATTTTAATTACTTTTGCAATGCTAATTACTCGCCACTTATGGGTTTTCGAGGTCATTTCTTGGTGCTTGTGTATTATTCTGGATGTACTTAAATAGTTAGGCACATTAAATTTTAGTTCAGAGAGAAAAAGTATTTTTGGCCAAAAATCCTTTAAGGCTTTAGACTTACAATTTTCGTCATTTCGGCCAAAAAATGGATTTTGTTCAAAATTTCAGTATAGGTACTCCTGAATGTGCTGCTTCAGGATCTGTTAACCAAAATTTGATATCTTGATTATAACTTGTTCAAATGGCTTTTAGAAAATGTTCAAATGATTTTTAGAATATTTTAATTACTTTTGCAATGCTAATTACTCGCCACTTATGGGTTTTCGAGGTCATTTCTTGGTGCTTGTGTATTATTCTGGATGTACTTAAATAGTTAGGCACATTAAATTTTAGTTCAGAGAAAAAAAGTATTTTTGGCCAAAAATCCTTTAAGGCTTTAGACTTACAATTTTTGTCATTTCGGCCAAAAAATGGATTTTGTTCAAAATTTCAGTATAGGTACTCCTGAATGTGCTGCTTAAGGATCTGTTAACCAAAATTTGATATCTTGATTATAACTTGTTCAAATGGCTTTTAGAAAATGTTCAAATGATTTTTTAGAATATTTTAATTACTTTTGCAATGCTAATTACTCGCCACTTATGGGTTTTCGAGGTCATTTCTTGGTGCTTGTGTATTATTCTGGATGTACTTAAATAGTTAGGCACATTAAATTTTAGTTCAGAGAGAAAACGTATTTTGGCCAAAAATCCTTTAAGGCTTTAGACTTACAATTTTTGTCATTTTCGGCCAAAAAATGGATTTTGTTCAAAATTTCAGTATAGGTACTCCTGAATGTGCTGCTTAAGGATCTGTTAACCAAAATTTGATATCTTGATTATAACTTGTTCAAATGGCTTTTAGAAAATGTTCAAATGATTTTTAGAAAATTTTAATTACTTTTGCAATGCTAATTACTCGCCACTTATGGGTTTTCGAGGTCATTTCTTGGTGCTTGTGTATTATTCTGGATGTACTTAAATAGTTAGGCACATTAAATTTTAGTTCAGAGAAAAAATATTTTTGGCCAAAAATCCTTTAAGGCTTTAGACTTACAATTTTTGACATTTCGGCCAAAAAATGGATTTTGTTCAAAATTTCAGTATAGGTACTCCTGAATGTGCTGCTTAAGGATCTGTTAACCAAAATTTGATATCTTGATTATAACTTGTTCAAATGGCTTTTAGAAAATGTTCAAATGATTTTTAGAATATTTTAATTACTTTTGCAATGCTAATTAATCGCCACTTATGGGTTTTCAAGGTCATTTCTTGGTTCTTGTGTATTATTCTGGATGTACTTAAATAGTTAGGCACATTAAATTTTAGTTCAGAGAGAAAAAGTATTTTTGGCCAAAAATCCTTTAAGGCTTTAGACTTACAATTTTTGTCAATTTCGGCCAAAAAATAGATTTTTTTCAAAATCTCAGTAGAGGTTTTCCTGAATGTGCTGCTTAAGGATCTGTTAACCAAAATTTGATATCTTGATTATAACTTGTTCAAATGGCTTTTAGAAAATGTTCAAATGATTTTGAGAATATTTTAATTACTTTTGCAATGCTAATTACTCGCCA
>NW_024744839.1:6146513-6151513 GCF_018991925.1 Homarus americanus | reverse complement strand
GGAGCCGTCAGTTTTATGACAGGTGAAAGAATACTCGAATGCTGAAATCTATCTTTGGAAATGGCGGACTACTTCTAGGCCCTCTCTCTCTCTCTCTCTCTCTCTCTCTCTCTCTCTCTCTCTCTCTCTCTCTCTCCTCTCACCTCACCCCACACTGTTCGCCGTCTGAAATTACAGGTGTGTGTGTGTGTGTGTGTGTCGTGTGTTGTTTGTGTGTGTGTGTGTGTGTGTGTGTGTGTGTGTGTGTGTTGTTATGATGTAGGTGCTGTATTGAGTGTTATAGTGTTGTTATTATTGTTATTATTATTGTTATTATTATTATTATTTTCTTCTTCTTTCTTCTTCTTCTTCTTCTTCCTCCTCCTCCTCCTCCTCCAGACCTAACACACAGGTAACCTCATCACTTCTGTCTTCCCAATCGAAGTAAAAAATATTCCTTCATTTTTACTCTTGATTCACTAAGACGCTCAAGACAACGTCGCCAATTATTAATAAGTTTCGTCTTCACCAAAATGTTTGATTTCTTTCACGAATGAAATGTTGTCTTCAGGCAGAGTCACCAAGACGACTGTGAGAGAGAGAGGGAGAGGGAGGAAATAGGTGAGAGGGAGGAAAGAAAGAGGGGAGGAAAGGGGAGAGAGGGGGAGGAGGAGAGCAGGAGAGGAAAAAAGGGAGCAGAAATGGGAGAGAGGGGAGAAGGGAGCTTGGTGAGGTAGGAAAAAGGCAAGCCATAACTCACACTCGGTCCAAAACTGATCATTTCACCAGTTTACGAGGGTTATGGGGTGGATGGTGGTGGTGGTGGATGGGTGGTGTGGGTGGTGGATGGGTGGTGTGGGTGGTGGATGGGTGGTGTGGGTGGTGGATGGGTGGTGTGGGTGGTGGATGGGTGGTGTGGGTGGTGGATGGGTGGTGTGGGTGGTGGATGGGTGGTGTGGGTGGTGGATGGGTGGTGTGGGTGGTGGATGGGTGGTGTGGGTGGTGGATGGTGTGGGTGGTGGATGGGTGGTGTGGTGGTGGATGGGTGTGTGGTGTGGATGGGTGGTGTGGGTGGTGGATGGGTGGTGTGGGTGGTGGATGGGTGGTGTGGGCGGTGGATGGGTGGTGTGGGTGGTGGATGGGTGGTGTGGGTGGTGGATGGGTGGTGTGGGTGGTGGATGGGTGGTGTGGGTGGTGGATGGGTGGTGTGGGTGGTGGATGGGTGGTGTGGGTGGTGGATGGGTGGTGTGGGTGGTGGATGGGTGGTGTGGGTGGTGGTGTGGGGTGGTGTGGTGGGGTGTGGTGTGGGTGGTGTGTGGTGGATGGGTGGTGTGGGTGGTGGTGTGGGGTGGTGTGGGTGGTGGATGGTGGTGGATGGGTGGTGGATGGGTGGTGTGGGTGGTGGATGGGTGGTGTGGGTGCTGGATGGGTGGTGTGGGTGGTGGATGGGTGGTATGGGTGGTGGATGGGTGCTGTGGGCGGTGGATTGGTGGTGTGGGCGTGGTGTGGGGGTGGTGTGGTGGTGTGGGTGGTGGATGGGTGGTGTGGGCGGTGGATTGGTGGTGTGGGCGTGGTGTGATGTGGGTGGTGGATGAGCGATGGAATGGGTGGGAGCCTAACCTGTGAAATAGAATCTCGGAGGAACAGGATACTAACCTAACCTAACCTAACTTATTATTATTATTATTTTATCATTATTATTGATCTACTCCCCGTCATAATAAACTCCTCGACTCACCTTTCTCCGTAGTTACCTGGCCAATTAGTCACCTTTATCCCTACCTGTCTATTCCAGTCTTGATATGTAGATTGATATTGTTGTATAAATACTGAGGAGAAGAGGAGAGGTGGGAAAAGAAAAGAGAAAGGAGAGATGAGGAGGAAGAATGAAGGTTGAGGAGAGAAGGTGAAGAGAGAGAGGCAGGAATGGAGGAGAGAGAGAGAGAACAGGAATGGAGGAGAGAGAGAGAACAGGAATGGAGGAGAGAGAGAAAGTGTATAGGGGTATTGTTTCAGTTCGCGAGTATTGGTCTGTCTGTCTGTTAGTAAATATTGCAAGGTTGTTCTGACACCAATTGATTTACGGCTCATGGAAGGATCTATGTTGCAGAAAAGTTGCAAATAAAAGATGGAATTGGTGTTTTTGTTTGGGGGAGGGAGGGAGGGAGGGGGGGTTGATTGCAAGTTGAGTGATTGTTTGTATTCACAGGTGGATCAACATACCAACATAATAAACGGTCTAATTTACTGACCTAACATCCGGCTCTATCAGTCAGCAGCCAGAGTGTGTGGCTGATGGAGAAGCCGGCATTAATGACCTTTATAATTAAAGGTATCTAGAAGAGTTAAAAAGTTAATTACGTTGTTCCCGTAAGTTTTAAATCACCTTTATATATATTTTCTTAAAGACATAACCCTAACCTAAACTAACCTAACCTGACACGACCAACTCAACCTGACCTGACCTGAGCTGACCTAACCTACTGAAACAAATCAAGTAATGTCTTGTGTCTTTTTATGTGTATGTGCATGGTTTACAGAGGTGTGGTAGGTGTGGGTAGGTGTGTAGATGTGGTAGTAGACAGGTAACAGAGGAAGGTGTTTTCAATTCTCTTGGTGATTGAATAATGATTGATTTTCTTGGTGAGGTGAGGAGAGAGAGAGAGAGAGAAGAACAAAAAACAGACAGACAGAAATAGTGAGGATCAAATATAATAAGCCCTCACCACCACCCTCACCACCACCCTCACCACCCCTCACCACCACCCCTCACCACCATCCTCACCACCACCTCACCACCACCCCTCACCACCACCCCTCACCACCACCCCTCACCACCTCACCACCACCCCTCACCACCACCCTCACCACCCATCACCACCACCCCTCACCACCACCCTCACCACCACCCCTCCACCCCTCACCACCCTCCCACCCCTCCCTCCCACCACCACCCTCACCACCCTCCTACCACCCCTCACCACCACCCCTCCACCACCCTCACCCCCCCCCACCCCCCACCCACCACCCTCCCCCCCCCCCCTCACCCCTCCCCTCCCCACTCCACCCTCTCCCACCACCCTCTCACCCTCCTCCCCACTCCTCACCACCCTCACCACCCTCCCACCACCACCCCTCACCACCACCCCTCCACCACCACCCCTCACCACATCCCTCACCACCCCTCCACCACCATCCCTCCACCACCCTCACCACCCCTCACCACCACCCTCACCACCACCCTCCCACCACCACCCCTCCACCACCACCCCTCACCACCACCCTCCCCACCCCTCCCCACCACCCCTCCCACCACCCCCTCACACACCCCTCCCACCACCACCCCTCCCCACCACCCCTTTATCCCTTCCACTCGCCTTCATTTCCTCCTCCTCCTTGAAGCTGTTCACACAAATTATGTCCCAGCCTGGTCCCTATGTCCCAGCCTGGTCCACTATGTCCCAGCCTGGTCCACTATGTCCCAGCCTGGTCATGTCCCAGCCTGGTCCACCACCTGTGGTACTAGTGGTGGGTGTGGCTCTGGTGTTCATCATCATCATCATCATCATCATCATCATCATCATCATCATCATCATCATCATCATCATCATCATCATCATCATCATCATCATCATCATCATCATCATCATCATCATCATCATCATCATCATCATCATCATCATCATCATCATCATCATCATCATCATCATCATCCTCATCATCATCATCATCATCATCATCATCATCATCATCATCATCATCTCATCTCTCTCTCTCCTCTCCTCTCTCCTCTCTCTCTCCCCATCATCATCATCATCATCATCATCATCATCATCATCATCATCATCATCATCCACATCATCATCATCATCATCATCATCATCATCATCATCATCATCATCATCATCATCATCCTCATCATCATCTCATCATCATTCATCATCATCATCATCATCATCATCATCATCATCATCATCATCCTCATCTCATCATCATCATCATCATCATCATCATCATCATCATCATCATCATCATCATCATCATCATCATCCATCATCATCATCATCATCATCATCATCATCATCATCATCATCATCCTCATCATCATCATCATCATCATCATCATCATCATCATCATCATCATCATCATCATCATCATCATCATCATCATCATCATCATCATCATCATCATCATCATCATCATCATCATCATCATCATCATCATCATCATCACACACACTATAAAACAGCCCAGTCCCACCATCCATGTTGAAATGCCCTGTAGTTTGACCTTCTCCCCACCTAGTTATTATATTTGTATCACTTACGTTACTTGTATATTATTTGTAAATCAAGAGACCCATTCACCAATTATGTAACTGTATATATCACCCTTCCGGCGGCCATGCTCTTTCAATAAACCGTTAATTACACACACACACACACACACACACACACACACACACACGGCTAGCAGGTCCCTGTGGTCATGCCAATATAGCAACAGCTTTCGTCTCCAATTCAGTCATTAAGCCAAGACCTGGACCCAACCACCCACTAGTTCACAACATGTTCATAATCTCAAGTTCCCACGTGTCATAATGTGTGGCGTCAGAGGTCATTGGAAGCTGTGACCTTGACCTTGTTATGGAGGGTTTCACTAGTTGGAGGTTGGTTGGGGATGAGACCATGAGTGCTAGTTAGTACTCTGTGTTGGCACTTGATGACGTCAGGAGATTAGCGGGAATTACCATGTATTGTTAGAGGTGTGTGTGTGTGTGTGTGTGTGTGTGTGTGTGTGTGTGTGTGTGTGTGTGTGTGTGTGTGTGTGTGTGTGTGTGTGTGTGTGTGTGTGTGGTGTTGTGTTGGTTGGTTGAGTCTTGGGTGAGTATAAAACATCTCGTGGTTGTATTGAACGCCAGGCTACACTCAGGAACGTCTGGGTGAGAATTACATCGCCACTGCTGGTAGAAGACGGGCGAACGTTCGTCTAGTCCAACCTGTCGTAAACATGTCGTGGC
>NW_024744839.1:6116513-6141513 GCF_018991925.1 Homarus americanus | reverse complement strand
GGGTGGGTGGAGGGTGAGGGTGGGGAGAGAGGAGGTTCAATGGGCGGTGGATAAAAGAATGAATAGGTGAGTGGGTGAGTAGATTGGTAGGAATGGATTAGTGGATGAGAAGGATAGTGGAGAGGTGAGTGGTTGGGAAAGGAGGGGGGTTGGGTGGGTCGGATACTGGGAGAGGTACAGATGGGGGAGGGTAGGTGGGGAGGTTAGGTAGGTGGAAGTATAATGTTATACCATTATTCATTTCAATTCATTTACTCTCTCTCTCCTCATGAACATTATACACAGGTAACGAGACCCGACTAACGAAGGTACGGGATCAACATACCGACAAGAAATGAGGTTAATGAGACAGGTGTGTCAGTGTGAGGCAGGTGAGGTAGACAGGGAGGCAGGTGAGGTAGAGGCGTGGGGTGGGGTAGAGGCGGGTGCAGGTGAGGTAGAGGCTGGGAGGCAGGTGAGGTAGAGGTCAGTGGAGGCAGTGAGGTGGGGTGTGTGAGGCAGGTGAGGTAGAGGTCAGCGTGGAGGCGGGTGAGGTAGAGGTCATGAGGCAGGAGGTAGGGGTCAGTGTGAGGCAGGTGGAGGAGGTCAGCGTGAGGCAGGTGAGGTAGAGGTCAGTGAGGTGAGGTAGAGGCCAGTGGAGGCGGGAGGTAGAGGTCGGGCGGGTGAGGAAGGTCATGAGGCAGGTGAGGTAGAGGTCAGTGAGGCAGGGAGGTAGAGGTCGTGTGGGCAGGTGAGGTAGAGGTCAGTGGAGGCGGGAGGGAGGCGCGGAGCAGGTGAGAGAGGTCAGTGGAGGCAGGTGGTGAGGTCAGCGGAGGTGGGGTAGAGGCGTGTGAGGCAGGTGAGGTAGAGGTCAGTGTGAGGCAGGTGGAGGAGGTCAGTGTGAGGCAGTTGAGGTAGAGGTCAAAGTGAGGCAGGTGAGGTAGAGGTCAGTGAGGCAGGTGAGGTAGAGGTCAAGTGAGGCAGGTGAGGTTAATGGGAGGCCATAAACCCTAAATTCGTTGTTTATCTCCGGCAGTTTACAGGACTGGAAGAGGAGGAGGAGGAGGAGGAGGAGGAGAGGGGAAGAGGAGGAGCGGAGGAAAGGATGGGAGGGGAAGAAGAAAAGAAGAAACGGCCACAGTTCTCACCACACCATCAATCATCATCATCATCATCATCATCATCATCATCATCTTGTCAACTGTTGTTATTTTAGTCACATGCTCCAACCTCTATACGACTACCATCCCTGGCCTGCCGTGGTACGTGGTGGTTCATGGTACGTGGTGGTTCATGGTACGTGGTGGTTCATGGTACGTGGTGGTTCATGGTACGCTGGTTCATGGTACGTGGTGGTTCATGGTACGTGGTGGTTCGCGGTACGTGGTGGTTCATGGTACGCGGTGGTTCATGGTACGTGGTGGTTCATGGTACGTACGTCTATGACAGGTGGCTCTCATGACAGTGGTCGACATGTGACCTTAACATGACAGAAGGTGATAGTGAGGGCCAGAAATAGTGGTGATGGCGTGGACTAAATATTTCACTGAGCAATATTTCACAGTGACACAACAGTTGTCTCTAGGTTAGGTTAGGTTAGGCAGTGTGGGGGTCATGGTTATAGTGGTACAGTAAATCTTATTAATTAGTGGTCATGATATAGGTAGACACGAGTTCTCATATACTTATATAAGACCTGTTTGGTTATAAGACACAGGAAGATTGATAATAATAATAATAACAATAAAATAAAACTGCGGCGCCACGGAACAGGAGTCGAATAGTTCCATACCAAACTCGTCAGTCGTTCACAGGTTGAGGTGCGGTGCAGGTCAGAGCTACGTGCTGTTCCATTAGTGGTACACCTCCCCATTGAGGATGTGGTTAAAGTGGTGTAATGACGCTGGTAATAAGGTTTAGTGGGTCTACAGTTGTGATTACTCGTGGGGTTGTGTATGGTGTTGATGTCTCGTGGTTTAGGGGGAGGAGTGTGGCAGAACAGTGCTCAGTTGGGCTAGTACGCCGTGTAGCTTGCACTTGGCTACTGAACAAGTCAGTGTTAAAATATTGTCCAGGCTGTGTAGCGATCCACAGCTGGAGGTGGATCGCTTCGTTGCGCGGTTTGTTTATATCAAGACGGCGGCGGTCATAAGCTCCTACGTTTGTTCGTTGGGACCGACCAATAATATCACCATGTTGGTGGTGGTACAGCGTAACATGCTTATTTCTTACCACTGTCGAGGGTTCGAGTCCGCGTAGCCCAGGCGAGCCAGTGTGACCCTCACTACCAAACATAACAGATGTCTCTGCATCTACTGGTAAGCTGATAATTGGTGAAATTATAAATAACAATAATAAAAACGAACAATAAATGGGCGAATGAATCACCAGCAGGAGTTTAACAAGTTCACCGCCGTCTTGTTTGTTTATGTTTACCAAATATCAGCTGATCGGCCGTCCACCACACCACGCGTTACCTGGCCTAGTGAACGCTGGCAAGTAGTACCTATAACCCAGTACAGTTTATCATGATGACATAAGTTGTGTTATTATTATCCTTTTAATTATCTCACGGTGCCCGAACTGGGACACCAACACCTGTTGACCTTAATTAATAGTTAAGTGGTGCGTCCCGACTGTTACTCTCTGGTGTATGTAATCAACACACCAACACCCGCGGAGACCAAGGACTGTGGTTGTAAAAGAGCTCCATTAACCCTCATGTGTACGGTGTCGTCTCTGAGCTGAATAAAATCGTCTGGCGTTAACCAAATAAAACATTAAAAGTGGCGTCCCTGTAGTGAAGGTGTCAGCGTGCTGCAGAAGGGAGGGGTCAGGCTCCAGTAATGTTTGTGTCTGTAAGAAGGAAAAGGTTAAAGACTTCCTGTATGGAGACTGATCAGTGGTGGAGTGTGAGGTGACATATTGGCTGCTAACTCACACCTCATGACCTGGCAGGGAAACAAGGGCAGGGAGTGGGGTAGGGTAGGACCGTGTAGTGGTGGGGTGGGGTTGTGGTGGGTAGGGTAGGGTAAAGTAGTAGGGGGGTGGGATAGAAGATAATTTTTAATTTTATTAATTTGGCCACTCACAGCGGTTATGGTTGTGCACCCATACTCATCCTGTGAGCGGTAGTGCAAAAGGATTACAGAGTAGAGTTCACAAAGGGTCAGTATAACCAGCCCCTTGGTCAGGTTATTATGGCATTGAATGTTACTGGGTATTTCTAATAAATTTTTGTTTAATTCTATACATAAAGGGTAACTTTCTGCAACGTAGTATTAGAGTGTGTGGCCATATGTCTGGCCACACACTTACATTTAATCTTGTTCACATCTGCTTGAGGAAATACTGCCAGAGTACTTATATCCTTACCTTAATCTAGCGGTTACATCATCTTGTAATCTAGTGATCTTGTTACTTGCTCCATATACATGTTTCACTTGATACATCTCATCATGGTAAACTATGGATCGACTAGTGCCTGTAAGGTAGGGGCCGGGGTGGGTGGGGTGGGGTGGGATGGGGTGGTGGTGGTTGGGGTGGGGTGGTGGGATGGGGTGGGGTGGGTTTTTTGTAGAGAAAGAAGGGAAGTAAAGGATTAGAGGTGGAGGAAGGATTTATAGTTCAGGTAGTGGTAGGGTGTGGTGGGGGGAGGTGGGGAGGAAGAGTAGTGGTGGGTGGGCAGTGGTGGGGTGGGGCAGGGGTGGGGAGTGGTGGTGGGCAGTGGTGGGGTGGGGTAGTGGGGTGGGGAGGGTGGGGCAGTGGTGGGTGGGTGGGGGTAGTGGTGGGGTGGGGCAGTGGTGGGGGGGTGTGGTGGGTGGGGGTGGGTGGGTGGGTAGTGGTGGGGTGGGGCAGTGGTGGGAGTGGGTGGTGGGGGTGGGGGCAGTGGTGGGGTGGGGCAGTGGTGGGTGGGGGGCAGTGGTGGGTGGGGCAGTGGTGGGGTGGGGTGGTGGGTGGGGCAGTGGTGGGTGGGGGCAGTGGTGGGTGGGGTAGTGGTGGGTGGGGCAGGGTGGGTGGTGGGTGGGGGGAGTAGTGGTGGGGAGGGTGGGTGGGTGGTGGGAGTGGTGGGTGGGGTGGGCAGTGGTGGGTGGGGTTGGGGGGGTAGGGTGGGTGGGGAGGGTGGTGGGGTGGGGCAGGGGGTGGGGGTGGGAGGGGTGGGTGGGGGTGGGGTGGTGGGGCAGTGGTGGGTGGGGCAGTGGCGGGTTAGGTAGTGGGGGCAGTACTGGGGTTGGGTGTGTGTGCAGCAGCGAGAGCCATCACCAGTGCTGGTTGTACTCGGTGAATATCACGACGACTTGTACGACTATAACCGCCTCTGGGTCGTACCTTGCTGTTAACATTACGACCTCTACCATCACGCTGCCTCGGGGTCGTACTGCAGGTCGTAGATAAAAGCATCAGGTCAGCTGTAGTGATCTTAGTGTATTTTCATATACTTTGGCCGACTCATATGACCTAACCTAACCTAACCTAACCTGAGTCCACTATCCACTATACCACAAATGTGAAGCCTATCCTCTTCAACAATATACGACCTCCTAGTCTATCCAGGATGGTGGGTTATCTAGGTCTGATCCAGTCCTGAGTTGATGTACCGCCCCAACCATCTATCCACTACCAGACACAAGAAAGAGATCTATCCTTCCCATACACGGTGTTGTTATTCTATCCAGGATTGAGAGGACATCCACTACTATCCACACAAACACACACTTTCTATCCTCCTTTTCCTCTCCAAAACGTTGAGAAAGTTATCTCTCTCTCTCTCTCTCTCTCTTCTTCTCTCTCTCTCTCTCCATAGCCTCACCAGTATACATGAAAAGGTCCATCTCCTAAATGATTCACCGCCACCACTACCTCCCCCTCTCTCCCTTACCCTATCTCCTCCTCTCCGCCCTATCACCCCCCTCTCTGCCACTACCCCCTCTCTTCCTTTCTTACACCTCCTACCCCCGTCACCCTCCTCTCCCTGCCTCCTCTCCCCCTCCCCCCAGCACCCCCACCCCACTGTTTTAATGCATTAGTTTTATTTTGTTTTATTTTTATTTCTATTTAACTTTTAGTTTATCCCATCTATTTATCTTTTATCTCTCTTATTCTTATTTTTTTTTAATTATTTGTTTATTTTATCTTTTAAGGAATTTCTAAAAGTGAGGATAATTTGTTATGTGTTTTTGGGGAGTGAAATAAATAATGGTTGTTTCTTGTTATTATGTGGTGTGTGTGTGTGTGTGTGTGTGTGTGTGTGTGTGTGTGTGTGTGTGTGTGTGTGTGTGTGTGTGTGTGTGTGTGTCACCAACAATCCATTTCAGTATACGAGGAGGAGAGCATAAATTCTGAATGTATAACATATCTGGAACAATACTGTGTGATCTCTCTCTCTCTCTCTCTCTCTCTCTCTCTCTCTCTCCTGCCCCAGATGACACAGGAATGAAGTTTTGTCAGAGTGGTGGTGTTCGTCGTTCAGTGGTCGTGGGGTCGTTCAGTGGGTCGGTGGTGTCCGTCGTTCAGTGGGTCGGGGTGGTTGTTCAGTGTCGTCCTGTTCAGTGGGTCGTGGTGGTGTTCGTCGTTCAGTGGGTCGTGGGGTGGCCGTTCAGTGGGTCGTCTCGTCCAGTGGGTCGTGGTGGTGTTTGTCGTTCAGTGGGTCGGGGGTGGTCGTTCAGTGGGCCGTGGTGGTTGCCTGTTCAGTGGGTCGTGGCTGTTCAGTGGGTCGTGGGGGTGGTCGTTCAGTGGGTCGTGGTGGTGTTCGTCGTTCAGTGGGTCGTGGGGTGGTCGTTCAGTGTGGGTCGGGTGGTGGTAACAGGATGGCTGGGAGGAGGAAGAAGAAGAAGAGAGGAGGGGAGGAGGAGGAAGAAGAAGAGGGGAGGAAGAGGAGGAGGCAGTGACCCAGCAACACTTGGGATATTGATGCTCTCTCACCCTGTATGTGTAGGTGATCCTCCTCCTCCTCCCTCTTTCTTCTCCTTCTCCTCTTCTTCCTCCTTCTTTCTTCCTCCGTCCTCCCCCTCTCTCTCTTTTGTGTCTTTCTCTCCAATATTGTGCAAGGTAACTTCCTCTCTCTCTTCTCTCTCGTGTTTCCTTCAGCGTTTCCTGGTAATAAGTGTCTATTTTTCCCCTGAGGAGATCTGTCTGGGGGCTTATCTGGTCGATCTGTCATTTGTGTGTGTAACTAAGATGTTGTTGAGTCAGTCAGTGGGTGAGTCAGTGAGTCAGTCAGTGGGCGAATAAGAGGGTTCTTGAGTCAGTCGTTGAGTCAGTCCATAAGTTAAGTCTATGAATCGTAGAAGGTGTGAGTGAGAGAGTTGTTGAGTCGGTGGGTAAGTTATTTAGTGAGTCAGTAAGTCTTTTAGTGAGTCAGTGAGTTGTTTAGTGAGTCAGTAAGTCGTTTAGTGAGTCAGTAAGTCGTTTAGTGAGTCAGTAAGTCTTTTAGTGAGTCAGTGAGTTGTTTAGTGAGTCAGTAAGTCCTTTAGTGAGTCAGTAAGTCTTTTAGTGAGTCAGTAAGTCGTTTAGTGAGTCAGTAAGTCTTTTAGTGAGTCAGTGAGTTGTTAGTGAGTCAGTAAGTCTAGTAGCAGTAAGTCTTATGGTCAGTGAGTTGTTTAGTGAGTCAGTAGTCCTTAGTGAGTCAGTAAGTCTTTTAGTAGTCAGTAAGTCGTTTAGTGAGTCAGTAAGTCCTTAGTAGTCAGTAAGTCTTTTAGTGAGTCAGTAAGTCCTTTAGTGAGTCAGTAAGTCTCTAGTGAGTCAGTAAGTCTTTAGTGAGTCAAAGTCGTTAGTGAGTCAGTAAGTCGTTTAGTGAGCAGTAAGTCGTTTAGTGAGTCAGTGTCGTTTAGTGAGTCAGTAAGTCTTTTAGTGAGTCAGTGAGTTGTTTAGTGAGTCAGTAAGTCCTTAGTGAGTCAGTAAGTCGTTTAGTGAGTCAGTAAGTCCTAGTGAGAGTAAGTCGTTTAGTGAGTCAGTAAGTCCTTTAGTGAGTCAAAGTCTTTAGTGAGTCAGTGAGTGTTTAGTGAGTCAGTAAGTCCTTTAGTGAGTCAGTAAGTCTTTTAGTGAGTCAGTGAGTTGTTTAGGAGTCAGTAAGTCCTTTAGTGAGCAAAGTCTTTTAGTGAGTCAGTGAGTTGTTTAGTGAGTCAGTAAGTCCTTAGTGAGTCAGTAAGTCTTTAGTGAGTCAGTAAGTCTTAGGAGCAGTAAGTCGTTTAGTGAGTCAGTAAGTTGTTTAGTGAGTCAAGTCGTTTAGTGAGTCAGTAAGTCGTTTAGTGATGTGCTAGCCAGTAATTTAGTGAGTCAGTAAGTCCTTTAGTGAGTCAGTAAGTTTAGTGAGTCAGTGTCCTTTAGTGAGTCAGTAAGTCTTTAGTGAGTCAGTAAGTCCTTTAGTAGTAGAGCTTAGTGAGTCAGAGTTGTTTAGTGAGCGAAGTCTTAGTGAGTCAGTAAGTCTTTAGTGAGTCAGTGAGTTGTTTAGTGAGTCAGTGAGTTGTTTAGTGAGTCAGTAAGTCTTAGTGAGTCAGTGAGGTTTAGGAGTCAGTGAGTTGTTTAGGTAAGTCGTTTAGTGAGTCAGTAAGTCGTTTAGTAAGTCGGTGAGTCGTTGAGTCAGTTATTCCTCGAACCTTTCCTTTATTCACCTCCCTCATTCTCTTTTATTGGTTGCTTTTGTCAGTTGTCGTTCATAAAGATGGATGGTGAGGAGAGGAGAGAAGGGGAGGGGGAGAATGAGAGGGGAAGAGGAAGAGGAGGGAGAGAGGGAGAGATAGGGGGTGGGGAGTGAGGGGGGGGAGGTAGGGGGAGAGGTAGAAGGAAGGGCTGAGGAGAAAGAGTGGAGGAGGGAGGAGAAGAGGAGGATGGTAGTAATGCCAAGAGATAAAGATGATTCATGGCGTACTCGTATGTTGCTTAACTCAGTGTAATGTTAGGGGGCTCTCTCTCTCAAACATACATCAAAATGAACGTAAGCCTTAGTTACACACACACACACATACACACACACTTTGAGCTACACACACCTGGCTATATTACCTGACTAATTACCGCCTACCTGTTTATTTTTATATATTATTTTTGTCCATGGTCTGTGTGTGAGTGAGTTAAGTTGTCATTAAAAGCAGCTGTAAGAAAGGCAAGTAATCTCAGGGCCTCTAATTAGTCTTGTCTCCAGGTAATTAGAACCCTGAAAAATAATCTCCGTTTCGTCTCTTACCAATTTTTACAGTTAGTTAATTTTATAATTTTTACAGTTAATTTTTGCATTATTTACATTTTACAGTTCATTTTATCAATATTTGCAAAGACAATTAGTTCATCTTATTATTTCCAGTATTTATTTTCTTATTTGTTATCAATGTGTGTTACGGGAGACTCGTTCATTAAGGTCCAGGTACAAAGAAGTGTAATCTGCAGGTGTAATTAGCGGCATCAAGGGGCAATTATGCTTAACGTGAGGACATCCTTCACATGACAATGAGTGCGTCAGGGTGAACTGCAGAGCCAAGGAACACGATGCTTCCCCCAAGTTACAGTAGCTTAGGTAGGGTAGGGTAGGGTAGGGTAGGGTAGGTTATCGAGTCAATGTGATTGTAAGTATGTTGAGTATGTTGATTTAACACACACACACACACACACACACACACACACACACACACACACACACACACACGACAAGACTGTGTTTACCTGAGAGCAAGTAGCCAGGTGATGAGTACAGGTTGGTCACGATAGTCAGGTTAATTAACCTGGGCTGAACAGACCTGTTGACGGTGGATGCAGGCAGGTACAACAGTTATTAAAGATGAATATTACCAGGGGTTGACGCTCACCTGACCTGACTTATCCTAACCTGACCTGACCTGACGACCCTAACCTAACTACGTCTTGTATGTAATAAACGTTATAACGAAACACCACATGACGTTATAGGATACTGGACTGAATTCATTATCAATGCTCACGAAGACTCCCTATTGTTGTCTCCTAAGGACTGTACACAAGTAAATAACAAAATACGTATAATTATTTCTGGTGATATAAAGCGTTTACGAACCTTTTATGGCGGACGTGACTACAAAAGGGTTGTATTCTAGGATCGTGTGTGTGTGTGTGTGTGTGTGTGTGTGTGTGTGTGTGTGTGTGTGTGTTTTGGGTGATGCTTAGTGGTGCTTAAATCCCATTTGAGTTCGATGATTTAATGCCTTGAGTACGATGGTTAAATAAGGCTTGGGTAGAGAGAGAGAGGGACGTGTCGGCCCTCTACTTTAATCACCTGTAATAGTGATTTAATCAAGCTGCTGACACTGGTGGTGGTGACGGTAATATTGCAGAGCTTACGTCACAGAAACACTTGTAAGAGTCACCTTGTGTGTGTGTGATTTTTACTATTTTTCATCCTTTCTTAATGTTTTAGAAATAATTGAATGTTTGTTTTATCATATGTATATAGAAAGGAATTTGTTCATGTGTTTTTCTGTTTTTAATGTATTATGCAAATTTGAGTGTTTTTTATTGTTTTTTGTTTAAGATGAAAATAAATCTTGTTTTATAATTTTCATTTGATTTTATTATGTTTTTTGAAGTTTTAGGAAGATTTGAGTGTTTGTTTTATCGTGTTTGTTTTAGAATAATAACTGTGTTTTTTATTTGTGTTTTGTTTGTGTGTCTGTGGGTGTGTGTTTGATTTGTTATTTAGAGTGTATAGAGGGTTGGTTTCCCGCCTGCCCTCTGTTTGTCCAACTGTCTCGTTAAGTATTTGTGAACGGGCCCTCTCTCCCATCCACCCTCCCGTCAAACTTCACCCCTCCCGTCTACCCACCGTCTACCCCCGTCTAGTCCTTCAGGGTTGGAGATCAAGGTGGCGTCTAGTTGGTCCGTCCATCTATCCGTCCGTTTGTTAGTTTGGTCCTTGTTAAATCGTGAGGCGGAACAGGTGTACGTGATGTTTGCAGGCATCGTGTGTTGACGATAGGTGTGACAGTATTATTCGTCCACACGGCGTCTAGTTTCACCACACACACACACACACACACACACACACACACACACACACACACACACACACACTAGACTCCAAATGCTTGCTCGGCAATTTAGTGAACTCTCTCTCCAGTTTGCTGTGTGTGTGTGTGTGTGTGTGTCAAGTTTAGTTTGTTCTCTATGTAAACAGAGACCTTGTTTGTATACTGAGTGGCTGACTGTTGGACCAGAAGACAAACTTTTTTAAACTCTGATTCTCTCTCTCTCTCTCTCTCTCTCTCTCTCCCCGTGTACAGGACAGGTCACCAGCCCCTCTTATAGGTTACTTAAGAGTGTCCTTCTATCACAGGTTGGACTCGGAAGAACCTCAACTAATTGTACCTGATTTCCTTACAGATTTGATGACTAGCCTTCCTGATCTCCTCATCCACATACAGGTAAGTATTTCAACCTGTCTGTCTTTAGGAATGTATGTATGTATGTATGTATGTATGTATGTATGTATGTATAATGTGTGTATATGTATGTATTATGAGTGTGTGGCGACCTGTGGTGTAATGGTCATCCTCCCTCGCAAACGAGCGGACGCAAGTTCCGATCCCAGGCAGGGTGAAACTATAAGTTTCTTCACGCCATTTGCCTCTGTCATTCCAGCAGTATTGGGAACCTGGATGTTAATTGAATGGATTGTATTCCAGGGTAATGGTTAGCCAGTGCAGTTGGCGAGTTGTCCGGTCTTCTCGGACTGTTCCTTGACACTGGGTCATGCAGCTCGTTAACAAGGTTAGTTGTTGTGTTGGTGACAGCTTCTACACCTTAAACAAATTCACTCCTAGGAGGCCCTTGGGCCAGCCATCCTCTCATTCGAGGGCTTCCATTGTAATATATAATGTGTGTATGTATGCCTAGATGTATACATGTAAGTGTATGAATGCATGTATACTATATATGTGAGTATATGCTAATGTATAATGCTTATTCATATATGTATTCACGTGTGTGTGATGATTACTGTATACGTGTAGTTATACATCGTTTCCCATCATCAATAATGTATATATTCTTTCCTCTCCAGACATTACAAGGAACCGACAAAGGCTTTTATTAATGTTATTCTCTAAATATAATATTCAATTGTATTATTACTTTCAAATTTTGTATTAATTGTTTACAAATAAATTGTTCCGTTCTGCTTGTTCTGTTCTGGTGTCTGTCTTTGTCTGTCTGTCTGTCTGTCTGTCTGTCTGTCTGTCTGTCTGTCTGTCTGTCTGTCTGTCTGTTGGTTCCTTAAAGTACTATATACTTAAATTCTTCCCTTAAAACTCTCCTCACTTAGAATTTCTCCTAAAATGTCTCCTTACCTTAAAATTTATGCCTAAAACAGTAGGTACTTAAAATGAATAGTTTACCTGGGCGTGTGGTGAAGAGGTGAGGGTAATAAAGTGACAGGTGGAGGGCGTCTTAAGGTACACACACACACACCACACACACACACACACCTGTGGCGGCCCTCTTAGTGAACACCTGAAGAGAGAGAGAGAGAGAGAGAGAGAGAGAGGCGAGATAAAGTGATCGAGGAAGGAGAAGCAAAGAAGAGAGAGTAAAGTGAGCAAATGAAAAAAGAAAAAATGGGGGTAATGAAAAAAAAAACAAAAAAGGGAAAAGAATGAAATAGCAATAAAAACAGACAGAAAAACACAAACAAAATAAAACATAAAAAAAAAACACAACAGCCACCACCCATCGGCTCCCTCCGTCCAGAGTGTTGACCTACCCGACGTGAGGCTCCAGACTCAACTCGTCATCCAAAACCTTTCAGAGAACCAATAACAACATCCCTCCTTCCCCTCACCTCCCTCCTTCCCTCCTCCCCCTCCCTCCCCTCCTCCCCCCTCCTCTCACAACAATAACAAAAGATGTGATTAAGTCGGAGATTGAGTTATTGAGTGTTATTAATATTATTACGGAGGCTGTTATTGTCGTGTGTGAGGTTATTAAGGTGAGTTATGGGCCAGGCAGGTGTTGGTACTACTGCTTCCTGTTGAAAAATACGTGTTAGGTTAGGTTGGGTTAGGTTGGGTTAGGTTAGGTTAGGTTAGTTAGGTGTTTAGGTTAGGTTAGGTTAGGTTAGGTTGGTTAGGTTGGTACGTTTGAGCATAGGATGGTGTGTGGGGGTGTTATTGTTGCGTTAAAAACTGACAACAAAACACCTTAACACCTTATTCTGGCCTCTCATTTACACCCTACTTACATAGTCATATTTACACTTCATGATTTACAGGGCGTCTCATATTAGCTCAATACCAGGCGCCTCATTTACAGCTCGTAACTTACAGTGGTGGGCGGTGTGTCATATGTTTTACACTAAGTTGGCTACCTGAGTGTGGTCTCCCTCTGGTGGTGAGAGGACTAGTCACTCTGGTCATATTACTGTTTTTAGGTATGAGTGGAGAGGGGGTAGTGTGAGGTGGTGAAGGTGGTGTGGGAGTGGTGGTGGTGTGGGGGTAGGGAGGTGGTGGTGGTGTGGGGGTGATAGAGGACGGGTGTGGTGGTGTGGGGTAGTGGGCGATTAGGTGAAAGAGTGTGATTGGTGAGGGTGGGGGCGGTGGTGAGGAGGATTGATAGTGTTATATATGGACCAGAATAGGTTACCGGCCCTCCTCTCCTCCTCCTCCTCCTCTTGCACCGTAAATAAAAAATTATATTTATTTTTACGATTTTTATTTATTATTTTATAGAGATAGAAATAATACGAAAGAAAACATAATTTTCAAATATAATTTTGATATTTTTAAGTTTATTTCTATTTGAGAGAAATAGGGAGGGGGGGGCAGAAACTCCATGAGACAAACCATAATTTTAGAAGATAGTTTATAATATTTTTTGAGAAAAAAGAAATAAAGGTTATAAAAAATGTTTGACGTTTGTTGGATAAATCCTTCGTAATCTTGCACGGCCTGATGCCTTTGTTTACCTGTAGCCAGTTACCTGTGTCCCAGTTACCTAGTGTCCAGTTACCTGTGATTACACCTGTGTCCAGTTACCTGTGTCCAGTTACCTGTGTCCAGTTACCTGTAATATTACCTTTGTCCAGTTACCTGTGTCCAGTTACCTGTGTCCAGTTACTGCCAGTTATGTGTCCAGTTACCTGTGTCCAGTACCTTTGTCCAGTTACCTGTGTCAATTCCCATGGCCAGTTACCTGTAGCCAGTTACCTGTGTCAGTTACCTGCGGCCAGTTACCTGTGCGATTACCTGTGGCCAGTTACCTGTGGCCAGTTACCTGTGTCCAGTTACCTGACACCCGTTACCTGTGTGATTACCTGTGGAATACCTGTGACCTTGGCCAGTTACCTGTGTCCAATTACCTGTGCCAGTTACCTGTGGCCAGTTACCTGTGGCCAAGATACCTTTGTCCAGTTACCTGTGGCCAGTTACCTGTGGCCAGTTACCTGTAATCAGTTACCCTTGTCCAGTTACCTGTGGCCAGTACCTGTGGCCAGTACCTTTAATCCAGTGCCTTTGTCCAGTTACCTGTGGCCCAGTTACCTTTGTCCAGTTACCTGTAGCCAATTACCTGTGGCCAGTACCTTTGTCCAGTACCTGTGGCCGGTACCTGTGGCAGTTACCTGTGGCCAGTTACCTGTGGCCAGTTACCTGTGGCTAGTTACCTGTGTCCAGTACCTGTGTCCAGTACCTGTGTCCAGTTACCTGTGGCCAGTTACCTTGTCCAGTTACCTTTGTCCAGTTACCTGTAGCCAGTTACCTGTGGCCAGTTACCTTTGTCAGTTACCTGTGGCCAGTTACCTGTGGCCAGTTACCTGTCAGTTACCTGTGGCCTTACACCTGGCGATTACCTGTGGCCAGTTACCTGTGGCCAGTGCCTGTAGCCAGTGCCTGGCCAGTGCCTGTACAGCCAGTTCCTTTGTCCAGTTACCTGTGTCCAGACCTGTAGCCAGTTACCTGTGTCCAGTACCTGTGGCCAGTTACCTGTGTCCAGTACCTGTGCAGTTACCTGTGCCAGTTACCTGGCCAGTTACCTGTGGCCAGTTACCCGTGGCCAGTACCTGTGGCCAGTACCTGTGTCCAGTTACCTGTGCCCAGTTACCGTGTCCAGTTACCTGTGGCCAGTTACCTTTGTCCAGTCCTGTGGCCAGTTACCTGTGGCCATTACCTTGTCCAGTTACCTGGCCAGTTACCTGTGGCCAGTTACCTTTGTCCAGTTACCTGTGCCAGTTACCTGTGGCCAGTTACCTTTGTCCAGTTACCTGTAGGGTTACCTGTCCAGTTACCTGTGGCCAGTTACCTGTAACAGTTACCTGTGTCCAGTTACCTGTACCAGTTACCTGTACCAGTTACCTGTGTCCAGTTACCTGTGTCCAGTTACCCGTGTCCAGTTACCTGTGTCCAGTTACCTGTGTCCAGTTACCTGTGTCCAGTTACCCTGTCCAGTTACCTGTACCAGTTACCTGTACAGTTACCTGTGTCCAGTTACCTGTACAGTTACCTGTGTCCAGTTACCTGTGTCCAGTTACCTGTGTCCAGTTACCTGTGTCCAGTTACCTGTGTCCAGTTACCTGTGTCCAGTTACCCTGTCCAGTTACCTGTGTCCAGTTACCCGTGGCCAGATACCTGTGTCCAGTTACCTGTGTCCAGTTACCTGTGTCCAGTTACCGTGTCCAGTTACCCTGTCCAGCATTACCTGTGTCCAGTTACCTGTGTCCAGTTACCTGTGTCCAGTTACCCGTGTCCAGTTACCTGTGTCCAGTTACCTGTGTCCAGTTACCTGTGTCCAGTTACCTGTGTCCAGTTACCGTGTCCAGTTACCTGTGTCCGAAATACGAAACAGTAATGCTAACAACAATAACAAAACAAACCGACAATAATAATAATAATAATCATAGGGTTAATTCATCGTACTCGGGGATTCACTCAACGTGTCCAAAGGGTTAAGTCACCATACCTAAGGGGTTAAGTCACCATACTTAGGAGGTTAAGTCACCATACTCAAGGGGTTAAATCACCATACTTTAGAGGTTAAGTCACCATACTTAGGGGTTAAGTCACCATACTAAATCGATCACCAAACTTCCTCAGTACAGTAATACTGACCAAACACACTTGCATCACACCTCGCCCTGGCCGTGCACAGGTATTAAAGAAAGACTCAAAGGCAACAGGACCAATCACTTTAACAATCTCGTGTTGGGTGATGTGTCTGCTGGTGAACCGTGAATGCAAAGACATGAAACTTGTTAGTGTGCCCCAGGTAGATTGTTGCTAATTGGTCATACACCTGAGCTAGGGAATTTACGGGTAGTTCCTCTAATTAGACTGACTATTCGGTGATTAACCAGATGACATGATGAGGTTATTAACATAGCTGTTTGACCTGATCTGACCTGATCTGATCTACCATGATGATTAATATTATGTGTTTAGCAGAGGTCATTTGGTTACCTGTAGTATTTGACCTCATAAGTCCACTGTGGTGATGGAGATGATGGTGGTGGTGGAGATGGTGGTGGGAGGTGGTGGAGGATGGTGGTGGTGGTGGTGGTGGAGGTGGTGGAGATGGTGGTGGGGAGATGGTGGTGGTGGTGGTGGAGATGGTGGTGGTGGTGGTGGTGGTGGAGGTGGTGGAGATGGTGGTGGTGGTGGGTGGTGGTGGTGGTGAAGGTGGTGGAGATGGTGGAGATGGTGGTGGAGATGGTGGTGGAGATGGTGGTGGTGGTGGTGAGATGGTGGGTGGTGGTGGTGGTGGTGGAGGTGGTGGAGATGGTGGAGATGGTGGTGAGATGGTGGTGGAGATGGTGTGGAGATGGTGGTGGAGGTGGTGGAGATGGTGGTGGTGGGTGGTGGGGAGGTGGTGGAGAGTGGTGGTGGTGGAGATGGTGGTGGTGGTGGTGGAGATGGTGGGGGTGGTGGTGGAGGTGGTGGAGATGGTGGTGGAGGTGGTGGAGATGGTGGTGGTAGATGGTGGTGGTGGAGATGGTGGTGTGGTGGTGGTGGTGGTGGAGATGGTGTGGTGGTGGAGGTGGTGGGAGATGGTGGTGGAGGTGGTGGTGGTTTGAGGTGGTGGAGGTTATGAGGTAAACTACCTTAATTAGTTGTGGTTCAGGTAATGAGTGATTCAGTTGTCTCTCACTTACCTGTCCAGTAACTCTTCTTGCCTAAGTTAAGGTCGCCAGTCTCACTCTGGGAGCCTGAAAGTGTCCGGTGTTTAATCTTTTTCTGGTGAAGCAGTGTATTAGTGAAGCAGTTAGCAGTGTATTAGGTGAAGCAGTGTATTAGTGAAGCAGTGTATTAGTGAAGCAGTGTATTAGTGAAGCAGTGTAGCAGTGTATTAGTGAAGCAGTGTATTAGTGAAGCAGTGTATTAGTGAAGCAGTGTATTAGTGAAGCAGTGTATTAGGTGAAGCAGTGAAGCAGTGTATTGGTGAAGCAGTGTATTAGTGAAGCAGTGTATTAGTGAAGCAGTGTATTAGTGAAGCAGTGTATTGAGTGAAGCAGTGTATTAGTGAAGCAGTGTATTAGTGAAGCAGTGAAGCAGTGTATTAGTGAAGCAGTGTATTAGTTAAGCAGTGTATTAGTGAAGCAGTGAAGCAGTGTATTAGTGAAGCAGTGTATTAGTGAAGCAGTGAAGCAGTGTATTAGTGAAGCAGTGTAGCAGTGTAGTGAAGCAGTGTATTGGTTAAGCAGTGTATTAGTTAAGCAGTGTATTAGTGATTCAGTGAGGAATCAAAGATGCGGTCCTCAACACCTGTTACTAACACCTGCCCTCGACACCTGTCTTACCACGTGTTCATAACACCTGTCATCAACACCTGTCTTAAACACTTGTTCATAACACCTGTCATCAACACCTGTCTTAAACACTTGTTCATAACACCTGTAAATTACAAAACTTGGAGATGTTGCCTTTGTGTGTTGAAGGCCTGAGTGGTGTTGTCGTTAATTCCAAGTTGTGTTAACAATAGATCCTCTCCGCAACGTACCTGTGAATGTATGTGTATGTATGTATGTATGTATGTATGTATGTATGTATGTATGTATGTATGTATGTACCTGTATGTATGTATGTACCTGTATGTATGTATGTATGTATGTATGTATGTATGTATGTATGTATGTATGTATGTATATGTATATGTACCTGTATGTATGTACCTGTATGTATGTATGTATGTATGTATGTATGTATGTATGTATGTATGTATGTATGTATGTACCTGTATGTATGTATGTATGTATGTATGTATGTATGTATGTATGTATGTATGTTATGTATGTATGTATGTATGTATGTATGTATGTACCTGTATGTATATGTATGTATGTATGTATGTATGTATGTATGTATGTGTATGTACCTGTATGTATGTACCTGTATGTATGTATGTATGTATGTATGTATGTATGTTATGTATGTATGTATGTATGTATGTATGTATGTACCTGATATGTATGTATGTATGTATGTATGTATGTATGTATGTATGTATGTATGTATGTATGTATGTATGTATGTACCTGTATGTATGTATGTAGGGATTAGATTAGTTTAATTTAAAATCATTAACACTAATACCCGTTAAAGTTACCCCCTAGCACCACAGACTCCTCGGCCACAGCTGGAGGACAACGAGAAAGTGCATTAAATAATCAATGGCAGCAGCGGAACACACCTGTCGCCTCCAAACCGACTGGTAATTTAACCATCTGAAGTCTTTACTGTATAACCAATAATCCAATGCTACAGTCACCTATTATTGAAAGGAGACTGGGTGACGTCACCCAGGTATACTAATCTTAAACACTCACCTGATCTTATTGGACAGGTGAGGCAACGTACTACCTGTCTCCCTTAACCTACTTTAAAACAATTATATTTTTTACCTTACCTGGTGAAGTAAGAACGTATCTACCTGCGAAAAACAGTTACTTACCGTATATTTTTCCCTTAACAGGTAAAACGTATCTAATTAACTACTTAATCTAAGGTACAATAAACCTTAATTATATTTCACCTGTAACTAACTTGAGGTTAATTAATTATTTACTTATGTTGTATGTCTTTTGGCTGTGGTGAGAATGGTGAGGTAAAACAGTGTGTGTTTGTGTGTGTGTGTGTGTGTGTGTGTGTGTGTGTGTGTGTGTCTAAGTCTCTGTGTGTGTGTTAAGGCAGGAGTCTCAGTGTATTTTCGTCACCATTAAATCCTCCATTTTGTGTGGTGGTGTGGTGAGTGCGTGAGTGAGTGCGTGAGTGAGTGAGTGAGTGAGTGAGTGAGTGTTAGGGAAGCTCTTATTGTCTCACTCACTGTAGAAGAAGCTTAAAGGCGACAGTGTGAGGCAGGGCTGTGGAGTCGAAGAACAAAACCTTCGACTCCGACTCCTCAAATTTTATGCTTCCGACTCCGACTCCGACTCCTTGGCCTATTTGTAACAACTATTTCTACCATCCTAATTGTAATTTGTATGTTGTAACCTGCATAGGTAAAAAGTAAAACACCGTGGCTATACTGCTACAGCTTTATTAATGATCTGGACGATATTAGAACTACAAAAGATGATAGGCTTGACTTTCAAAAGTTTCAATCAAAAGAAAAATAAATTTATTAAAATTCAAGATATTAACTAGAAAACACCATTTACATGTATATCTAAAGTTCGATCTCAGCATATGAATTTTGTTTAAGCTCATAATCTGATGGATCTAAATGATGATCCTACAATTCCTTTTTAAAGTAAAGTTATATATTTATGTACATTAAAAATAAATACCTTATTAAGGAAAATGGATAAACCTTACATGATTAAGTTATTAAATTAATTTGCCTTAATCTCACAAAAACAGGTTGTAGCTAATTGTTTTGTAGCTGAGAGCCTCTGTGCAGTTTTCAACGAAACAAAATTTGATATAATTCAAAATTTCAAATGGTAAAGAAAGAGACTATCGTCCAAATTATAGTGCTATACTGTGCCTGCTACAATAAATTCATAATAATGCTTATAAAATGGAAATAAATTCTTTTTATAATTTAAGAAAATTAGTGGGATCAGTGGAATCACTGCAATGAATATGCCTGAGTTCATATATTTGTTCTTAGGAACAGAATAGCTTCAGTCGGAGTCAGGTCGGAGTCTGGACAATTTTACCGACTCCGACTCCGACTCACAAGCCAAAATTTCCTCCGACTCCTCGACTCCGACTCGACTCCACAGCCCTGATAGGTACTCCTGAATGTGCTGCTTAAGGATCTGTTAACAAAATTTGATATCTTGATTATAACTTGTTCAAATGGCTTTAGAAAATGTTCAAATGATTTTTAGAATATTTTAATTACTTTTGCAATGCTAATTACTCGCCACTTATGGGTTTTCGAGGTCATTTCTTGGTGCTTGTGTATTATTCTGGATGTACTTAAATAGTTAGGCACATTAAATTTTAGTTCAGAGAGAAAACGTATTTTGGCCAAAAATCCTTTAAGGCTATAGACTTACAATTTTGTCATTTTCGACTAAAATGGATTTTGTTAAAATTTCAGTATAGGTACTCCTGAATGTGCTGCTTAAGGATCTGTTAACCAAAATTTGATATCTTGATTATAACTTGTTCAAATGGCTTTTAGAAAATGTTCAAATGATTTTTAGAATATTTTAATTACTTTTTGCAATGCTAATTACTCGCCACTTATGGGTTTTCGAGGTCATTTCTTGGTGCTTGTGTATTATTCTGGATGTACTTAAATAGTTAGGCACATTAAATTTTAGTTCAGAGAGAAAACGTATTTTTCAAAAATCCTTTAAGGCTATAGACTTACAATTTTGTCATTTTCGACTAAAAAAATGGATTTTTGTTCAAAATTTCAGTATAGGTACTCCTGAATGTTGCTAGGATCTGTTAGCAAAATTTGATATCTTGATTATAACTTGTTCAAATGGCTTTTAGAAAATGTTCAAATGATTTTTAGAATATTTTAATTACTTTTGCAATGCTAATTACTCTCCTCTTATGGGTTTTCGAGGTCATTTCTTGGTGCTTGTGTATTATTCTGGATGTACTTAAATAGTTAGGCACATTAAATTTTAGTTCAGAGAAGACTCCGACTCCACGACTCCGACTCCGACTCCGACTCCACGACTCCGACTCCCACGACTCCGACTCCGACGACTCCGACTCCACGACTCCGACTCCACTCCGACTCCGACTCCGACTCCGACTCCCGACTCCGACTCCACGACTCCGACTCCACGACTCCGACTCCGACTCCGACTCCGACTCCGACTCCACGACTCCGACTCCGACTCCCGACTCCGACTCGGCTCGACTCCGGCTCTCCGACTCCACGACTCCGGCTCCGACTCCACGACTCCGACTCCCTCCCGACTCCGACTCCGACTCCGGACTCCACGACTCCGACTCCGACTCCCGACTCCGACTCCCTGACTCCCGACTCCGACTCCACGACTCCGACTCCGACTCGACTCCCGACTCCGACTCCGACTCCGACTCCGCTCCGACTCCGACTCCACGACTCCGACTCCACGACTCCGACTCCACGACTCCGACTCCGACTCCGACTCCACGACTCCGACTCCGACTCCGACTCCACGACTCCGACTCCGACTCCACAGCCCTGGCTACAACACCGTGTACCAGTTGTTGTACGCTACCGTGTACCATAAGCTACATACTGCACAAGCCCAGTTTGCTTTGCAGATCTAATTGAATTAAATACAGTGGCATCCATTATTCGTTCAGTATCAGTTGTAAGAAGTTTTGTGGTGGTCTCCGTGAATGGTTCCCCAGTTCTCACAACGCCAAAACATAACAAAGGCTCTCACATCCCTTACATGGGAAGAGCCCGTGTGAGAATACTTCCTCGTGATGTTCACTGACTTGCACACCTTAAATAATTAATACGTAACTAAAATTCACCAAAAACATTGTTAGATTAGCTGGAAAACCAGACAGCCGGCATGCCAATCAAGCAAGCAAACAGGCAAATGGACAACAGTAAGATTTTAACATCAGGAATATGTAGTCACACTGTGTTATACCACCATCATCCCATCATTTAATTAATTCTGTTAAATGTATAGTCCTGTGTAAAATAATGTAAATAATGCAGTTTATTTGTAAATTATGTAAGTTAATATTTATTAATGTTCAACTGAGAGGTGTTTTACCCATATGAAAAAGCAATACAAGGAAGGTTAATTTGTATTATATGGTCACTCGTATACGCCATATTTTATTTATTAATATTAAAATATTTTAATTAATTTGCTGAAAATTATTATAAATGTCTGAAAATCATTATCTGAAAACTTGGATAATTATAAGATTCTTTATTTCAAGATCCTTGGCTTATTGTAGTGTTACTGCAGTGTGGCAAACACATTTGTGAACTTTTTTTTTTAATAGATACTGCCGAAGTAATGTTAATTGAGGTCGTTCTTGAAATAATCGTCATTTTTCATGGAAGTCCCTTATACTTTGATTATTGTTAGGTTAGGTTAGGTTAGGATCACAACCATTGGCCATAAAATCCCTAAACAATTTATGGAACAGTGAAATTCCTAGTTAAAGAGATTTTCTGAAAAAAAAAATGAATATATATATATATATATATATATATATATATATATATATATATATATATATATATATATATATATATATATATATATATATATATATATATATATATATATATATATCATGTACCTGTATTTCATTAACTCACACACCACACTTCTCGTAATTTTAATCAAGGTGAGATTGAAGGCAAAGATTCAGATGGCAGGTACCACAGCAACTGTTGGGACCCCCCTCCTCCCCTGCCACACACTGTTAACACTTCCTCACCAACGTGGTGGCTCACGTCTCTACACAGTATTAAACATTTTATTACCACTAGCAACTGACTTCGGCCTCTAGTGAACATTAGCATGGTTACTGGTTAGTAAAGAAAATATTCAGTGTCATGAGTTTCTTATAGTGAGAATAAAGGGGGAGGAGAAGCAAGGGAATGTTGACAGAAAGAAACATTGACGAGATGGAGAGGACTAGTCACTAGAGGAAGGGGAAGAAGACGTGTATAGTGAGAGAGAGAACAGTATGACGTGAAGAAAGAACGAAAAACTAAGAGGAACAACAAGGTAATGAGATTGGGGAGAAAGAGGAGTAATTGCAATATCAGAGGGTAAAGGAAGGGAAAGGCGGGGAAGAGGAGAACGGGAGGAGGGGAAAGCAAAGAAAACGAAAGGGAAGGGAAGGAAAGGGAGGAGACTATAGGGTGTAGTAATCTGGGCAGAGCAGATGTCGATCCCCGTGACAAGGCTTCACTCTCCTTCATGGAGGCTGTGTGGGATTGAAGTGAAGCCTCTCGCTGCCTCCTTCATCCCAGCCTCCCTACACCACACTGGACGGGTAACACCTACCGGGAGCCACATTCTTAACAATTCCTACGCTGTTTTCCCCCGTTTGGCTATAAGGTAACGCAGCTGGCTACCTGCGATAGTCTTACTGTAGTTTGACTCCATTTTAGGGAATTTTTAACTGGGTGAGTATTTATATTGAGGTTCTCACGGCCGAAGATTGAGAGACGCTGATTGATCTATTGTGTTTCTTGCTGTGGTGGACCACCCGGAAAACTTCTCTCACATTACCAGACAAATCTCAATGAAATATTATTGACTGGTGCGTTTCAGTGCAAAGATATAAAAGACACCAAACTCAAGTCTTTATATCAAGGGTCAAGGTCACAGCTGAAGGTCAAAGATCATAACTTTAACTGGATCTTCTATTATTTTGTCTTAAGTTGTGGAAGACTAGCACTACTTGCCCGTAAAAAGAACTTCTAGTACTGTATCGTGTTGTGTTCTGCTCATGTATATTATTTTATAATAATAGTTTACTGGAAATAAACTTAAGTTGTAAGTGATTACGTATAAACAAGTTCCTGATCTTTATTCAAAGATCCGGCGAAACGTTCGGGTCGATCAGCTGATTTGACTTGTGCGTTTGTTCGTAAATAAACCCAGGGGTGCAGTGCTGCTGAAGAGCACTGTGGCGCCACTCGGGCACCTCCATTCATCCTGAAATATATTTATATTACTGACAGCTTGACAGTAAAATCAAACGGAGCAAGATTTTAAGGGACCCAGCAAGCTTGTTGCACAACTCTCTTAGCTCTCTGGGATGCATGGTGTCAAGGCCCGGACTCATAATGAACCTCTAGCCTTAACAATTTGTTCCTAATACTCTCATGAGAACATAATGTACGTCAGTACTGTGTCAGATAGTCTTTCCTGAAACGCAGGGAGATTGTTGGTATCCTGTCCTGTGAACACCGAGGAAATGAATATGCTTAACGCCTCCGCCTTGACCAGATCTACTGTAAATATGCGTAACTACCATCTTCAAGTCTCAGATCTAATACACCCACATGTGTCTTTAATTTCGTATTTATGTAACAGTAGAAAGTCTTCGGGTTCGACTTAACCTCGTTTGCAATCCGCCTCTGAAACTCTTTTTCAACCCTTCTACACTCTGACTTCGCTTGGAATACATGATACATCCTTCTGCCCTGGTCATCATTTGTGTCAACCCATCTCTTGAATTTCTGAGACTTCCTCTTAATTTTGTCAACCGTCGCCTAGTCCATGTGTAATGGTCTCCTTGTATTCCTGGAGCCGGTGGGTTTGGTCTTGGGTATATATTTACCAATCAAATAGTTCACTTTACTGATTTTGGTGTTCAGGGTAGTATCTGCATTCTTGTTTACCAGCGAGTCAGGTGAGTATATGCCCCTCATATCCTCCCTCATCATGTCGTAATCGCCACTGTAATATTTGAACCTTGGCCTGCTCTTATCATTAACCAAGTAACAGTTAAATCTGAAGGACAATGTCACATGATGCCTTGTACCAACGGGATCTAGGTGTGCTAGCTTGGCCACCATGCCCTTCTCGTTAGTTATGATGAGGTCCAGCGGTTTGGGTGTTTATTCCCTCTACAGTGAGTCGGATCCTTAATATTTTGGAATAGAAAATTGTCTCTCAGAGTATCTTCAAAAAGAGTAGCTGGGTTATTAAGGTCATTTGGTGTAATTTCACTCCTCGAGTCGATGTCGTCATAGTTGAAGTCCCCCATGGCAAGGAGGTGGCTAGAGTTGAGCGCCGATATGCTGTTTATTAAGGCCCTTAAATTCCTATGATTTAACAAGCTGCAATTAGGGGATCTGTAGATACATCCAACAATGAGAAAGTCTCCCCCATTCAGTTTAATGCTACACCACTTCGATTCTTCAAAAGTGTCTTCCCTGCACTCTCCCCCTGGCTGGCTCTAAGGTCCTGACTAGCATGAATAACAACATCCTTCATGCAAGTTGCCTGTGAAAGGTGCATAAATGAATCATATCCCTCTAAATTAAAATCACAATCCTCTGGGTAGATCCTCCTGTTCTTATACAACAGTTCAGCAACACCTACTATATCAGGTTGATGGGTCTTGAATAAGGTTTCCAACTCCACTCTCTTGTCAAGAAAAGTGTCAGTATTAGTGAACATGACTCTCAAGTCGGTAACCGTCCTCGGCGGCGGTTCTGAGCAAGCTTGGTAATGATTTCGGCCTCCCACCAGTCCCAGCAACCTCCCAAACTATATTTCGTGGGGTGTGGCCGGAGGTAACATTGTTTACAGTATGAGGTCGAGGGGGTGAGGGGGGTCTCGTTGGCCCGTTTTTCATTGAATCCTCCGTCTTCTGCTTCAAGCACATCTAGAGTTGTTTGTGCTGTTCCCTCTGTACTACTGTACGATTTGGACTTACGAATATGTCCCGAAGTACTGCTTTTGCAGCTAAGTTTTTTGCCTGCCAGATAAATTCCCATTTTGTCCTCGTTCTCTCATGTTATCCTGAGGGAGCATGGCTTATTTTCTACAGATATGTCAAGTGTTTTCCTACTTTCAGTTTCCTCCGACTGACTCTCAGGGACTCCATGCGCTATTATATTGCTCGTGCTCTATCCCAATCCCGACGTCCTCCCTCTCCCATAACTATAGGTC